>NC_137666.1:10941089-11226089 GCF_963422515.1 Blennius ocellaris
AGGGCAGAGCGTCTTTTGAATCATTTGTTTTGAGGTCAAACCGGGTCATCAAAGCTCCCTTTCTCTATCTGCGGGCAGCTCAAAATAGCATCCGGAGAGGTTGCCTGTGGTGTCAACATGCTGATAACTGTGACGCCCCGACAGGCACTGATAAATAATGCATCCGAGACGGACGCAAACCTTCACTGTGTCAGCTGTCCACAACTTCATGGGAGCTGTCAGGATCGTCGCTCCAATTCTTTGGAGCTGCAGAGTGAGTGACTGACCCCTCATCATGTACCCCTGTCACAACCCCCACCACCCCCGCCTTGACTTACCTTGTCTGCTTACTCCTCCGGGCCCGGCGTCCTCCTGCAGCTCACTCAGCAGCCTGTGTCCGCCACACTCTCTGTAAACACACACACACACACACACATACACACACAGAGGAGTCAAGGAGAGCTTGAAAGAGAGGGAGACTCAGAGCCGTGCACCGCCACGCCGCCGTCGTTCCCGCATTCCTGATAAATTACGCCGCGGCATTTGTGTGTAGCCTGTGTCTTCTGATCACTATGTGTCAGAATGTCACAGTTCGCTCCTACAAACTCCGACGGAGAAACGCCACGAGGCGCAACAGATGGAAGTGAAGCACAAGCGAGGGCACACATTAATTCGGGGTGGAAAAGGTTTGTGACGTTCCGGGAGACCCCCGTCTCGACTTCCTCTGTTTGATATCACCAGCGTCCAGTGGAACGAACTCAGGGAAGATTTGTAGTTAAGATTTGTAGTAAAGTTAATCCCATTTTATTTTCCAAAGTAACAAAATCTGAGAAAACTGACGCTTAACATGCTATTAGTTGTGCCTCTACACACCAGTATTTGAGGTTGAGTGGTGTCTTTAAATGAACCATTTCTATTAATATCAGTGTGTGATTCTGTGTTTCCATGTTTTCCCAATTTTCAGACATGTGTAACCAAATCACATGGTATTGTCTCTTTTATTGTAGCAGATTTTCCAAAATGCCAAACTATGCCTGAAAGTTGCTTTTCTGTCGCTGATGACCCAGAGCTTCTGGGCCTCCCTTCTTCTTCTGACCCTACACATTCACTTTTAATGCATCTGTGACTCTGCATCTCGGTCCTCCGCTGCATCTGATAAATGGGCCGATTACCCTGGATGAGCAGATCTGCAGAGGAAGGGGATTCCAGCTGCCATAAATCACGTCCGCACACAACGGCAAGGCAGCGTCTGCGGCGAGGCATCCATTAACAAAACCTCGCCAACAGCAGCCAAATGCCGTGTGTCAAAGTATTCCAGCAATGCTGAAACTGCTTGAAGTTTAAATAAGAAACAAGCAGAGATTGAGAGAGTACAATGGTTCATCATCTCCACTCCAAGTTCACTGGAGCCATTAATCTACACAGTTACATGGTGTTACAAGAGCTTAATGATAATATTATCAGTACAGGAACTGGGAAAGCTTCGCTGGATTGCTTCAATAGTGTGACTGAACTGTTGTGTAGGTCTTCACAATTAGTAATATTAAGAAATGTTTCTATAATGATGTATGAACTAGGAGAAAGATCCCACAATAACATCTTTGTCCTGCTGAAGTTAATTACAAAAAAGCAACACAATGATAATTTTCATTTTGTGCTTAATTGATTTTCAATGGTATTCAATTATTTCTGTCATATTTTGCACGTAACTCACAAAATGCCTATCGTCGTGTTATTTTTAAATATGCACTGCAAACTGGTGAAACAGGCACCGCCTTTATTGACATTACCTTCCTACACATTGTCGACGTCGCATAACTCGTGACTATGTCATGGCTGCTTTTATTTGCTGAGAGTATTTACTCACTCACAGAAACATCCGGCTCGTTTGCCATTCGGCTCACATTTACATTTGGGAGGAACCTGCTCTACCTTCTCTTGTTTGTTCAGGTTTAGAGGCTATATGTTGGTACATTTGTGCAATTTTTTTTTTAAAGATCAGGTTTAACTTTTTCTTTTTCTTTTTTTTTGCTTCAAGAAAAGTGCATATTCATCTGTCTGTACAACCTTCAAAACTGCTTGGATTGACCACAGCAAGGGATAAAAAAAAAAAAAAGAAGAAACTTCACAGCAATGGGTGACACACAAGCTTGAATATGTTTTAAGATTCTGCCAAAAAAAATTCATTTTTTACAAAATAAAAGTTTGCTAAAGTAATCAGTATGTTTTATCACAACTTTATAGTGGGGAGAAAAATACTTTCAATCTGTTTAAAAAAAAAATCTGCATTAATATATGAGAAGCAGAAACAAACACCAACATCGCTTTTTGCAGCATAATTCTGTTTTGTGGAGGATCAATCCATCCATACAGGCTCTGCGCTTTATCCACCTTCAGGTCATGGTCGGCTGGAGCTGACACAGCGGGGGCTGGCCTGGCACATAGACACACTCTCGTTCCCATCTACTCTAGGTAACTACGAACACAAACCAAACACAAACGCCAAACACAAAAGTAGTGATGTAAAAATCAACAATTTATCAACAAAATATCAGTGTCAACACTCATGACAGACACTTGTACTTCATTTTATAAGTTGTAAGTTAACTGTTAACTGCTAACCTCACCCAAGGCAACATTTCAATAACATTTTCTACTTTTTGAACAGTTACGATTCAAATTCTAATCAACTGTTACATCAATCCTTTAGAATAAGGACACGGGTTTCCTCACCACGCATTATCAATTATTATGTAAGCGACCAGGGCTGGGCGATTTGGCCTAAAAACAAAGCTACGATTTTTGAAAGAAAAAAAAAGAAAAGAAAAGAAAACTGTCATTGCGAGTTGTTTGTGTCGCCATCGTATTTATGTTGCAAAGCAGCATCGGGATCAGTAGTAACGGGACAGAAAGTGTTAAAACGGTTTGCACCTTGGAGATGTTGTTCTCTATCTCATTGCCACTGCAGCCGGTCTGGGCCTCGCTGAACAGACTGAACTGCATCATGGGACGTGAGTAGTGATCCATTTCTCTCCTGTGTTTGCGCCTTCTGCTTCCTGTCCCTCCTTCTGAGGCAGACAGGTGTTCGGTGATGGGACTCTAGCAGCCCCAGCATGCTCCGTCCTGCTCTGATCAATCCACCCCCCCCCCCCCCGTTCCATCCTTCCCCTGCCATTTGGGGCTTTTTTTTTTTGAACCCCTTCCTCTGGGTTTTGTTGGGGAGGGGGGGTCTGTGTTCATGACGAGGCGCTCTACAGATGTGATTATAGCTGCTGTGCTCGACTCTGGGTGTCGCTGACTTAAAGGGTGATTAAGCACTGCAGGAAACATCCTGGTGTGGAAAAAAATAATTCCTGGCCTGTCGAGAGTGACGATCTCTCCTGCACTCCCACACATGCCGACTCTCAGCTTGGCTCTCCCTCCTCTTTGCTGCTCCCCCTTTCTCTTTCTATAGTGCACACCTTATTATCCTGTCGGAGTTTGTTTTTTTTGGGGGGCCTGTACACCATCCAGACACAGAATTCAGGGCGGCCAGGCAGGGAGTATTCTGTCTTCTGTAAAGCCCATGGTGCAAAATCATGGGCATGGTAATTAAAAATGTGTCCCTAGCTTCAGAATCTGGACCCTGGAGAGCCAGCGATTAACCTGCGAGTGGCTGCAGGACGAGTTTTGAGGGTCTCTTAAGTTTTGTGCGCGTGGGAATTTGTGCAAACGGCCTGGTCCCGTCACATACGGCATGCGTCGGGAGTGGGAGTTGATGAGCAAAGACTCCATGTGGAGATTTTAACGCGCGACGTGACATGCAGCCGTATTCTGTTGGTTTAACAGCATTGAGAGGTTTCTTCCTGGTCATACCAATGACTCGACTCGAAGATTGAAATGTATTTATCTGATGCCACTGGAGCATTCATCCAAACATTGAGGGGGAGTGGAGCTGTTTGGAAATGTGTGCTGTTTTTATGACGCGTTGTACAAAACAATGTGTTACTTATAAATGATACTTCCATTTTAAACCTAATCTCTTTGAAAAGATTTGAATCACTGCTGCCAGAAGCACGTTGACAGTACGATCAAACTCTCCTCTCACAACGACAGGGTGCAAACTTGAGGGTCCACTTGAATTGGGAAACAGAAGATTAAAAAAAAAAAAAAAAAAAGAATAACTTACGATTATTATGATTGTTACGAGAACTTAGAGAAGGGGAGCATGGGATGTCAATTATCAAAAATATACTTGGAAAAAGCTGGATTTTCTTTTTCACTATAACAAGGTTTTTCCAGGAATCTTCCGACATTCCGAGTTTGAAATTCCACTTCAATCAAAAGCACTTCAATCTGAAACAACTGGAGCAAAGCATGAAGCCACATTGAAAATAGCCCCTGAGGTGACTCGCGTAAAATTGAGACGAAAACTGAGATCAAACAAAACAACAACAACAACAACATAAACAGCCACCATGTTGTAATACCTTCTAGGTTCAGAAATGAACATGTGTGTCATAACAATCAAAACAGGGATGGAGGTGTTTATTAAAGCCAGGTTTGAAGAACTCGAAAGCCCGGAGGACTTCAGTTAACACAAAGTACAGATGGGCAAAGTACAACACTGTTAACTTGTTTATGTATAAAAATGTTTCAAAAGGGATCCAACTGTACAAATTATTGGTTGAGGTAAAATAAAAAGATTCAAAACTGAAGCAAAAGTCAAATGACTAAACCCAAAAGTTCTAACTTTATAAGTTGATGAGTCATATCATAAGACATTTATATAGAAAATAAAGTTTGAATTAAATTGCAGTTATTTGCAAATCAAATGATATCTTTATGACATGGTGGTGTAGTGGTTAGAAGTTCTGCTTGACAGCGAGTATATTCCTTGCTGTGTGAAGACTGCTGATATGAGGCTTTTACTTTATATCAGTTCATCCAATCCAATAAAGTATGTGAACAAGCCTTTTAATCCGGCATAATTTTGTTACTATAATAACAACAACAACCCTGTTTTTTTCCCTGCCCTTTGTGACTCATTTCCCTTTTTTTTGTTCTTACCACCAAAATCCACAGAAACACGACTGTTTTTTTTTTTTTTTGAAAAACGCAAGTCTGTTCATCATGACTATCATTGCAAGCAGCGCCACAAAAGCTGTAAACGCACGCAGAAACTTCAGTCATGCAACAGTCAGGCTGAGAGACTGGCGCTCTCAGCGTGTCACAGGACAATAAGGCTGCAGTCTGCGATGTGACAGTGAAACAGAAGGCAGGGAAGGGCACAGTCAGCTAAAGAAAGATTTACAGAGCCGTAAACTGATAGGAGAGCGTACACAGAACAAGAGAGAGAGAGAGAGAAAAGAGAAGAAGCTGGGAATAAAGTTTATTGGGAAGATAAAAGAGGAGATGCAGTGGTTATACCTTCCTCCAGGGTGGCTTTTATGGCAAGGAGAGGTAACATAAAACTGACCTCCGGAGTTATTAATGAACACAATCGGGCAGTATTGACTATTGAATGTAACGTAGCACGGATCCCTGTCCTTGAACAGGAGAAAGGACACACCTCCCTCTGCACATAAAGACAAACCAGCAGGACACACACACACACACACACACACACACACACACACACACACACACACACACACACACACACACACACACACACACACACACACACACACACACACACACACACACACACACACACACACACACACACACACACACACACACACAGAGCGCTGAGCTGAGCTGGCAGGTCACGACTGTTTGTGGAGGTGACGGCGAGTGTGACGGCTGAGTGTCCTTCTCCATCACAGTCTCTGAGAATGTCAGGCTGCCTGTGACCAGGACTCATGGGGCATTCAGGGAAGTTTGAATGTGCAAAGTTTCCACTTTTCAAAGTTACATTTCCGGGCTGAGAGTACTCCGCAGAAAGAGCCGACAAGAAAGTCCACTGATGATCTGCAAGCAAACCGTATTTAATCCGCCAACACAGTGATGAGATGACGTTTGTAGAATCAATATTATCTATAGACTCCGGTTTTACACACGTGGAGATGCTGCAATTGTCTTGTAGCAGGAAATCCACTGCAAATGGTGTGTTAGGTGGGTTTAATCTCTTCTAATGTAAAAACCATTGAAGCAAGTTATTTTGCAATTTTTTAAGAGTATACGTCCAATTCCGTGTTTGAACTTTCTAATTTGTCTTTGTTTAAATGTAGTGTTCCCATTTGGATGTTGAAACTTTATCCCTCCGTCAAGGTCATTTTCTCATACGATACCTGTTGAAATCTAATGTTCCCACTTCAATGTTGGAATTTTACTCCAACCTGGATTCAATTTCACCCTGTTTAAATGTATTGTTTCCACTTTAATGTTGGAACTTCCGAGAGAGAAATTTCCACTTTGTCCATGGTCAAATAAATTGGTCCTTCTTGTATTTTGGAACTTCACCACATACAGTACGAGAGGGAAGTTTCCAGTTTGACCCTATTGTCAAATTGTTGAAAATGAAATGAAAAAGAAATTGTTGAAAATGTAAAATATGATTGTCGTTCACTTGTTATTGTTAGTCTGAAAAAAAAAATTATCAAGAAGTTACTATATATATATATATATATATATATATATATATATATATATATATATATATATATATATATATATATATATATATATATATATATATATATTTTAATATATTTATTTACATTTATATTTTCCCCAAATAGGAAAGTTTAAGAACAATGAATGAATCAACTTTTTGGCGCCTCATGAATTAGAATAAACATGTTTTTCATCAACGGTGGTGAATCATTGTTCATATGTTGACGACTGCCAAGTAATTATCACAATATTTTCACCTCAAATTTTCTCCTTCTGTCTCGTGAAAATTATGTCAAATCTTTGACGACTCCTCACGCCACTGTGTTTTACTAATTTTGCTTCCCGGCCGGAGAAAGGCTCTCTTTTCATTCTTGAGTTTTTATAACCAACAGCTGGAGAACTGATTTCTGTGCAACTCCCAATAGCATATATGTTATAGTAGGACAAATAGAATATATTTCTGCAACACTCAAAACTGCATATCACTTAAATATAAAGTCAGAGACCTCGATGTGAGTTTGATCAGACTTAGTTGGGGGTAATAGTCAACAGGTCAAATTCTGAGGATGGGTTCCATGGAGTTGAATTTCCATTAATACCAGGCTCATAAATCTGATATGTAACAGTTGCAGATTGTAGAAAAAAGCCTCACCAGGTAGTTTTATATTCTATCTAACTCACACAAGAAGACTTTTTCATGCCTAATAGTGATAATATCATATATTAAGAACATCATTTCAACCTGAAATGACTACTTGGTGTGAGACAAATCCTGTGCATCTTAAAGGAGTTGGACTCAAAATGTAGTTCAAACTCTGTAAGATGAGATTCATCTCCTCGCACTGGACAAGATGGAAAACAATGGATTTTCCCAGGATGATTCCCATCAGACAGTGGAGGCCTCCTTCAGATTTCACCTAGTTTAACTATTAAAGACAGTTTGGAAGTGGCTGAACTAAAAATGACCTGCACATAAATGTTACGAGAAGATATCTGCAGTACACAATCATCTCTCCAAAGTCAATTCATCTCTTATTCAATTTCCAGTTTCCATGACTCAACGCTTCTGGTTGGACTGAATCTATTTATGATGAACTTAGTCGGGTTCATTGCAGAATTGCTAATGGGAAAGGAAAGTTACTCATACAGTGGCATTGTGCTTCATGTGCTCCATCACATTCGTCCATTCACACACTCAATATATGAAAAAAATCAAGTCACCAAAAGGAAAATCATTACAAATATATTAAATATAGGCTACATATGAAATGATACAAATGAACTAAGATCGAGGTTGATGTAACTATTATTGAAATAACCTGAAGGCAGGGACACGTTTACATGGATTTGTCATTTGAAACAACCAGCACATCTGTCACATTTATCTGTATGATTATTTTCAACATTGCAAATGTTCCTCAATCCTTTACAAAACTTTAGACACCAAATGCTTCACTTTTCCATTTGCAATCTTCTTTTGACTCACGCTCTTTTGACACTCTCTCCTCGTGCTGCTGCCTCTCGGTCAGACCACCACCACCCATGATCATTCGATTAGCCCGGACATCTGTGCCACCACCCCCCCAGCATGCCCTGCCCATCCTACACGTGTGTGTTGCAAGTTAATCTGGGTCCCAGAAACGGGGGGAGGGGGAAAAGGCAGTGGCCCAGGAAATGATGCATCCCCTGGGAGTCAAGAAGGCAGCAGGGAGGAGGCTTATTGCTCCAGGGGGTGCAAATGTGGTCTATTATGTTTATTAAATCAAACGATCAAGGCCCCGTGTGTCTCCTCTTTGTTGGATTAAAGCAGTGACCAAGTGGTTTTCTTTTCTTTGGACATTTAAAGCATTTAAAGCCTTTGATATGCATGTTACGTAACAGCAGTGTAGTGGGGTAGAAACAATGTATGACACTGGCCGTCACAGAGCTTTAGTAGGCCTAACGGAGAAAAAGAAAAAAGAAAAGCGTGTTTTTGTGTGATCAGGGTGGAAAAATTAACACCAGTGACCAGCCAAAAAGTGCGAGTTTTTTTTTTTATGGCAGCGAGGAAGAGAGTTGTTTAAAATTCCTTTGCCAATTTTGAAAGGAGCTAAACATCCTGAGGAGCTTCTCTTCCCCTCCGTACATCATATTTAGAAGCAGCAGACGTGTTTGCCAGGTTTAAAAGGTTACTTTCTGCCCCATCTGTCAGAAACGGCAGTTTTAAAAGTTTGGAGTACCTTAAGCTCGTCTCTTCGTGCTTGAACTGCGAGGGATTGGCAGGATTTCTGCTCTCTCCTTGAGAGAAGCGGCATAAACACACTTTTCTTCTGGATTCAATCAGCATGCAGTGAATAACACGGACAGACTCCTGGGCTGTTAACAATATTACGAACATCCGGGCTTGTTTAGATTGTGCGGCGAGCGTACTGTTTGTACAGTGTACTTCAACAGGTCGTTAGTCCAATCCAAACCATCACAAACACATCGAATCTGCTCATCGTTTGTACGACTAATACGCAAAGTTCATAAAATTTGCTGCTGAAGCTACATGTGTTGGCGTGTTAACGCCGACGCACCCCAAGAGGCAAAACCTACAGTCAAAATATAAACTTGAACTTAGTGACAAATGTCATTTGCTGTGAGGCTTTGATTGAAGTGGAAAGTTGACTGGAATCTTCATTGACAGAAACATGAGCTCTGGCAAATATAGAGTCACAAATCTAGATTTTCCTTGTCAAACACACCAAACCACCATGAGAGGACTCCAAATTCTCGGAGCTTCTGTCCGATTGTCAATGCTAAAATGTAGATCTGAATGTGGCAGCTGTAATACTTGACTCTTCCGTGACTTCTTTCACCCCCCTATGAATGGGACAATTATGAATTCTATTCTTGCACAGTTGACAAGAGTTGCATATCTGTCAGTTCTTCAACATCACGCTGTCTGAATCTTGGACATTAACACGGTAAACGCTGTAGTTGCCACCTTGATGACTAGATATAGGAGAGAAAACCTCTCTCCTATCTCCTATATCTCCTATATAATTCTCTACATGTCACAAATGAGCTAAAGGTTGTGAGAAGTATGCCGGCTGAATCCTGTCAATAGCTAAAAGAAAAGAATGTAACTTGTGTTTTAAGTTAGGCTTCAAATGTGAATACATACTGTACAGGCTGGTTTAGCCTGAACATTTTTTTATGTGTTCGTGAGGCTTGAGATATGAACTTTAAATAAAGATAGAAGGATAGAAGAGTTTGTTGGACAATACTTTTGAAAGGCTCAGGCTGAAACGACGGAAAACCAATGAAGGCTGGAATCAGTAAAACAAAGTTTCACCCACAAAGACGAAAGCGATATGAGTTGAAACTTTGCTTGAACTCCAGGTCAGATAACATGCTCAAGAGCAAAGTCTCTTGACCCTGCAGCTTTCCGTGGAGTGGCTCGACTTGACTCCCTCAAGGATCTAAGGCTCAGTTTTAGGCTCTGCTTAACAACAGCTCGACTTTCCCTGTACGCTTTTATCCCAACAGACCACAGCACGGTCGAATGAGCTCGAAAAAAACAAAATCAACACCATTAGACGCAAACAAGTGCAGTGAGTACAAAGGTCAGAGGCTTTCTGCAGGACAACACCTGTCCTACCTCGTGGTACTTCCATTTCTAAGCAAAGAAATATGGTTTGAATTTGAAATATGGGAACGTCTCACTATGGTAAAAAAAAAAAAAAAAGTAAAAGAGGACTCGTCACACTCTGAAGACATTAGCGTGGATGTTTTTGTCAGTTGCAGGCTATACGGGGAGCGGAGGGGTCAACATGGTCAAAAAGGTGTGGATGGCCTTCGTCTTTTTCTTCTTTCATCCGAGGCTCGCTCCTCTTTCTATCTGCGACGCTCCGCCTTGTTCGCTGGCTTCTGTAAGACTGTCGAAGCTTTCAATGTCTCCTCGAGCCTCGAAAACCCTGAACCGGTCTGTGGACTGGCTTCCTCTTCCATACAGTACGACCCTCCTGGTCATGGGCTCTTGCGTAATTCAGACTGGCAGTGTGCAATTGTAATGGCCCTGAATATGTAACCCAAATACACACATGATTGGACGATTTAATGCCAGTTGCACGTGACGATGCCTTTGTGTGTCGAGCTGAGAGTGGGGAGAAAAGAGAAAAGAAAAAAGAAAAAAAAAACCTGCACATCTGTGTGCGTTTTCTGGGTTTTCTTGTGAATGCATGCTGTATCTGTCTGTGAGCAACATAAAAAAAAACACCAACCCCCTCCTCCCCATCCCCATCCTCATCCTCCTTCTCCTCCTCCTCCTCTCCCGGCCATCTGCCTGAAACGAATACTATATGGAGCTTGTGTGTGGTCGCCTTGCTCTCTCCTCTCGGTTTGGAGGGCATGGGGTTTGACAATGGTTGGAATACCTCACGGGATGCTTGTGGGATTCCTCAGTATTTTTTTGTCTGCTGCTTGTCTTTCGCATCCCCTTCTACAATCAGCACCCCCCCCCCCCCCCCCCTCCTTTATTTTTACACCATCCTCTTTCTGTGTCTTTTTCATCCCCTGAAACAGATGCCCTTAATTCCTCTGGCTTCACATTATAAGATCTGCCCGACCCTAAGGGGAAGAGAAGGAGGGAAGAGGCAGAAAAAAAAGGGGAGGAAGGGAGCCCATTCTGCTATTCCCCTCACACATACACATGCATGAAAGGAGGCAATGGATGATGGATATTAAGCAGCCGCTCACCTCCGTGTGAGGAGCTTTTTAGTTATTTTAGAGGGAGGAGGGGATTCCATGATGTAAACCAGCCAGCAGTATCCGCCTCACCTCTCCAGCACTGACAAAAACGACAGCATGGATATGGAACACCCCCCCCCCCCCCCCCCCACTCCCTCCTCTTGAACACACCCTGTTTTGGTTCTGATTAACCCACATGCCAGCAGAACATTAAAGGGGACAAGCAAAACATGAACAGATGGACAGATGATCAAAAAATCCAAAAAATAATAATTGAAATCGTACCTTTGTTGCACTCGCGTGTTTTCCTGTCTGTGACGCCAAACGCATCCAGTCCTGCAGAGCGGTTTCCACGCGTTCTGCCCCCTCCTGATCTCTTTCTGTCACATGCACACACAAACACACACACAAACACACACACACAGTCAGTCAGTCAGTCAGTCAGTCAGTGAGGCTGCCGATTACATCCACACGCACAACACACACTCCTCTTTCTGTCTTTTTTTTAATGTCTCTCTCTCTCTCTCTCTCTCCTCCAGCTGAGATCCTCCCTGCCTCCCTCCTCCCTGCTTCTCTCAGTCTCCACCCTCCAGCCTGACGCTGGGGCTGCAAGAAACTACCCTCCTCCTCCTCCTCCTCCTCCTTGCCCCTTTTGTGTCTTTTCTTTTCTGCTATTAGGACACACTCCCTCCATCTCCCAGAGGTCCACAGGAAAAGCTTCAACTGTTCCTCCAAACAGATACGGTAAACAAATGCATACCAGGACAGATGACAGACAAAACCATGCTTACGTGTCTGCAGCTCTATCTTCACCCACTTTTTTTTTTTTAATCACCAATGAAGAGCACAGAACATTCTTGTATTGTACACAGTGAAAGCTTTTAACCTTTAGGTGAATATCACAGTATGGACTCTTGCAGGAGCTATGCACCAGAGCTGAACTAAAACACATAAACAGTGTGCACACGTCGCTTTGTGAATGCACAGGACCATGTCTGCAATGTACAGGAGAAGGCTGATATCTTAAACAATGAGGCTGTTGGTCACCACTACAGGTCAAACCTGACTATTTTGTTGAGTATGGTTTCTGAAAAGTACAGGGCTTATTTAAAAAAAAAAACTAAATAAATAACTTAGCTTTTCTCCACAAGTTTTTACCCAAAAATGTTTTCCATCGACAGTCATTCTCTTTATTGTTCCAGTCATACTGAGTCTGCCCACTAGAGGTCAGAATCAAACTTAAACTGCACCAACAATCCATATCAGCAGATACTCATACCAACACCCCAAAATTCAAGACCCCATCATGTTAGATTAATAATCATTTCGTCTGCCGAGTCCATCTTTTCATGGATTACGTACTACATTCTTCAAAAATATTGCTCATTGTTGGCCTTCCCTGTGTTCGCATTCATAAGATCACGCTGAACATCGGCTTTCATGCATGTGCGCTACTCGCCTGCAGGTAAGCCCAGCTAGAATTATTCATCTTCCTCCTACTGTCTGAACATCACGTTTTTTCTGTGAGTCACATTTTCCTCAGCCCATTCATGCAGATGTTATTTTCTGTGAAACTTACAGTAGTAGCAACACACATCCGGTGAGAAATGGAGAGAGGATGATGGAGGAGGAGGAGGAGGAGGTGAAGATGGAGAATCGATGAGTCACGGTTCCTGCGAAAGCCTCTGCTCACAGGATACTACAGTAATCTGGGATAGCCCTTCTTCCGGTGGCTCCTCACAGATTTTGCCCTGAAATTAAAGAAATCTAAGTAAAGCTGAGCTTCAAACTCTCAGGTTGTGGATTTCCTGTATCTTCAACATGAAGTGTAATTGTCTATGTGGTAGCTCCATGGGGAAAAGGAACAGTTGTAAGCATCTCTCACTGATACACGTGAACCAGCATTCTTTTTGGTCTCTATCACATTATTACATTTATTGTATTATTTTAAATACAAAATTATATTTAGTAAACTTGAATGTTTTGCTCACTTTTATTAAATCAAAGCATCAAACTTGTTAGATCATTTTAGTGTAAATCAAACTTCTGCAATCACATGAAATGATGAGAAAAAAAACCCCTCCATAAAATAAAGACAGTACAGCAATGAAACAAAAATAAAGTTTGTTTATGGCTTTGGCTTGGCTACATATACATACATATATTTCTATCGTTGTCCTATTATATGTGAGTCCATTGCTATTTCATTCAACTGTTTATTTTACCTTGAACTAATTATTCTAGCTGCTTATCTGTTAACAAAAACGTTTCTTTATTCATATTCTTTGCGATAATGTCGACTAGTTACTAATTAAGTTGTTTGTCTTTCCTTTGATTGACTTTAGAAAATATTCCCTTATGTTATGGACTTCTTTTTCCTTTAGCCTATTTTAACCGTTATTTTCTTCGGCTACGATAAATAAATTCACGTCATCTCAGTAATTTGGTTATTCATCCAAACCTTTTAGCAAAGTGATTTAGTCCCTTATCGCCGAGCCTATTTTTAGCAAACAATATCAGCCATTTATCAGCTACTTCCTCAAAGTAACTGTTAATCCATTTGACCACATGCACCCGTTCACTCATTAGCTGACCTCACTTTTGACCCAGCGACAGATCTAATCTCAGAACTGCTGGTTGGACTTCATTTCTCTAAGCTCTGTACGTTTCGATCTTGTTTGAGCATCGGCAGAGACAGTGAGAGTGACGGCCCTCCCGCCGTCACTGGAAAACAGATAAATCCCGAGATTTGTTTATTTGTAATCTGATTACTATGTTTTATTATCGGCTCTGGGGATCATCTCTGAACCTTTTGGTGTGAGTGCAGCTGTTTGGGTTAATAGGCTGCTTCAATAAGTGCTGCTAATCCCTCTCGGAGAGGACACGGCCTGATGTGGTGACTCCTGACTCGCCAAAATTGCCTTCGTGTCTTCATTTAAATGTGATATTTCACACACAAATTCAGAGCTGACAAGTTGTTCTTGCAGAACATGCTGTTTCGTAAGTGGCATGCTGAATTCAAGGGGATTGTTTATTTCGAAGGCTGCACGAGTCCTTAAACTTGACCCCAGTAATCCCCTTTAATAAACATTCATCGAGGTGTCATTTCAGGTGACTTGCTGTTTGAACGGTCCCGTTGGCTACATGCTGTGTTTGGGTGCATGCGCGGGGGGTGGGGTTACGATCACGCAGGCAGGAGGCGGTGGGGAGGACTGGATTTCATCTCTTGATTTGCGGCCATCTGCCTCCTCCAGGCAGCTGCCGGCCCGAGCCGAGCCGAGCTGCGTCGTCTGTCCTGTACCCGTGCCCCGCGGGATTTATGGAGAGGTTAGCGCTGCCGCTGGAGACTCACTGTCACCTAATACTCTCAAACAATCAGCTGCAATGATCTCACACATAAGCTCGCAGATGGGGCAGAAGAGACGTGAGCAGGCATCAGAGTGTGTGCAGCTATAGTGTGCTGTAAAAAAATAAAAGAAAGAAAGAAAGATAGGAAGAAGAATGGTCCAAACTGAGCTGCACCTCATTCGAATGGACAAAAGAATAGAGAGGGAGGAGGAGGAGGAGGAGGAGGAGAAGGCGACAGAGACAACGGAGAATGGATTTCCCCCTCTGTGTTGCCATGGCGACAGCAGTGGATGGTGGATGACTGATTTCCTGTACAGCTGTGGAGCTCGAAGGGGGGAGCAAGAGAGAGAGAGAGAGAGAGAGAGAGAGAGAGAGAGAGAGAGAGAGAGAGAGAGCGAGAGCGAAAAGCATCCATGTTTTCTCTTAAACTGTCCATCATTCTACTCTTGTTTTTTTTTGGTTTTAGCCTGTTTCATGCCTACTTTGGTTCATTTGAACATCTACAGTACTTTCAACCATTTAGCGGCTCCAGTGATCACATTTGTTTCTGTCCAGCACAAACATCAAGCACAGGTTCATGTTTAGACTTCAGTGGACTACTTTGTTTTTCTTTCGGTTATCCGTCACCATACCTTAGTTTCTTAGGTTATAGTTACAAAGTCATGAACACAGAATCCTGAAAGTAATTTAAATAATGTAAGCAAATACTGATCTTTTTAATTTTGGCTTTGATTATTTTTTGTTTAGAATTTATCTCTAATTTGCTATGGAAATGCATGTTTACTTGCATCACTAAGTCCAGCTTAAAATATAGAAATATATTTATTGTGACTCATTGCAAGCTAATAATGATTATTAAAGTGAGGCTCGCTGGAGTCTGAACATTGAAATAAGTTGTAGTTGTTTTCTTTTTGTCTGTTTCTGTGAAATTGCTGCATATTCTGCTTGTTATGTGATCATTTGTTTCTTGGTTTGGTTTAGTCTTGATAGTCCTGGTTGTGTTGTCTTCTACTTGTTGTTTTGTATGTTTTCAATAATTTATTGCACCTAATAAAGATCGAGTTGTATTCTCTTCATGCACATGACTTGACACGATGTTGCCATGTACCTTTACTGCAACAAAAAAAAAAAAACGATGTAAAAGTCAATATTGAGCACAGTGTTATTAGTGTTATGTAAATATAGTCAAAGTGTGTATTGATCCTCAGGCGGTTTTTTCGTGGATTTCTGATACTTCCTTCTATTTATCTTCTAACACTTTGTGCAACGTTGTGTCAAAGAAAGCGGGTTTTTCACCATCAAACTTCTGTAGATAAAGTTACTTTATGAGTAAAATATTTTAGATTTGAGTGAGTAAGATCATAAATAATCACCTGAGGCTGAGCTCGAAGCGGAAAAACACCCATCTCCTCATACTGTGATCAATGTTGCTGTGTCCATTAGATTTATGGAGGGAGGAGGAACCAAACCAAGGCCAGCTGAAGGACCCCTGTAAATTATATCATTAGCACAAGGTTGCCTTGCGACCTTCTTTTTTTTTTTAAAGCACAACACACCTCCCATAACATAAATAAAACTTCGTTCCTGTTTGTTTTTGCTTTAAGCTACAAAACCTACATGGCACTGTTTTTGTGCTTCAATTTATTTTCTACGTGTTGTTGACCTTCCTCATTTGACAGACAACACTGACACCTACAGGCCAAGACAGGACCTGCAGGATGACTGTGAATGTGCAACAGCAGAGGGCAGTGATGACTCACATGGTGCTGAAGACCAGAGGCGAAACTCACATCATTCAAGTGTTTTACTTTAGTTTTAGTACAAGGACGTTTGCGTACCACCACCCCCTTTCCCCCCCTTAATGATCCAATTTGAGGGACATATTTTTTAATATTTCATTAAAAGCTTAGCTTTTTTTTTTTAAAAATGTATAAACTAAACTCTCCTCTCCTACAATGAATCCTTTGCATGCAAAGGAAATGTTTACTTCAATATGTTCAAATGTCATTTTGTTTTTCCAAGAATCCCGTTATTTCTGCCAATAGGGTTGAAATTATGTCCATTAATTTTACAATAACCGCGAAACAACTTGATGACAAACCAAGAACAGCAGTTCTTTTTCTGAGAAATGTTCATCCCCCGGGCTGGATTCGACTCTGTGGTGGGCTGGTTTTGGTTTTTACATTATTTTTTTTAACCATTTATGCATTGTATCCGATATCTTGATTTTATATGGAAACATGGATGGTTATAAAACCAAGACATATTTATTTACGTTTAAACAATTTAATTTTGCAGTTGTATTAAAAAGAGGGGCTGTATTGTGGTGTAGAGGTTAGCACTCTTGACTCACAGTGGGAATAACTCCAGTTAGAAGTTAATTTATCCAGTTATCTTCTGTTCAGAGTTTACATGTATTCCCTGTGGGTTTAATGTTCTCAGCACGCTTTCGAGAACCTGAAAAAACTTGCATGGCAGGAGGACGAGTATTTGAATTGGAAATAGGATAAAAACAAACGTAAATGATGAATGGAGAGAGAGTACCTTCACTGTATGGTAGAAATAAACAGACACGAGCAGCACTTTGATAGATAAATGTACCTATTTATTGAATATTGAGGGCATTAGTACCAAAAAGGCACAGACCAGACTTCATTATAACAAATCTTTCTTTTTTTTTTAACAAGAGGGAGACAAAACATACTTTTTTTTTCCTGCAGGGAGATCCTTTCACAGAAAGGATGATGGACACAGACATACAGACTCTTACAAAGTGTAAGTAAGACCATATATTGGCGCAAAAAAACAAAACAAAAAAAAAAGACATGGGTTATGACTGTATGGCTATGTACCTTTACACATGCTGCTGCTTTAATATAAGAAACAACTGTCCATCAAAATATGACATCAGACAGGTTCAATTCATGTGGAATAGGAGAAAGAAAGTAGAAAGAAAGAAAGAAAGAAAGAAAGAAAGAAAGAAGTTGCTTTATTCATCGCATTTCTTTGCATTGAAATTTAAAGCTGTCCTGTGAAGACGTTCTTTAAACCTGTGGCTGATCGAAACAAACAAACAAGCAAGCAAACAACATCATCGCCTCATTTCTGTTTGGAGAAATCTGAAATGCCCTTTGGCTTAAAATGAAAAAAATAGTACAACCTGGAAGGTATGTGGGACCGATTTAGGGAAATCTGCTGGACGACTACTGTGACACTTGACTGAAATGTTAAATTAAAAAAAAAAAAAAATAATAATAATAACCAGATGAGATCAGAAAGACTTATGTAAGGAAAATCATTTATGGATAATTTTCTGGAAAATTTAGGACTTTATTTCGGTATATTAAGTCAAAAAGTTCCTCGTGTTCGCTCTTGGTGTCACTTCCTCCTGTGACCACTGCACTGATTACTATATATAGTTAAAATAGTTTTCCACCATTAAAAAGATTTGATTTCTTGAAGTTCATGTAAATGAATTCAATAAATAAAAACAACATAGAGCTGAACAACTTAAGCTCAAAGCTTTGCCTTTTTTGTTTCAAGTTGTATTTATTAGTGAGATTTGAGCTCTTTTTAGCGGTGGACTCCAGCGAAACGATGTCTGGACACAGTAATTCATTTTCTATCAACACATTTTTCCAGATATGAGGTGTGTCCTGGATTTGATTGAACTATTCAAGAACTGAATCGCAAAAGTCTGGTCAGTTTCAGCCGATCCGCTGAGGAGATGCTGCATATCAACACCACCCTACACTGCTGTATTCACGTTTCCACCAGGAGGTTGTTTTTTCAGCTCTTCGTGATGTTTTCACGTCGAGTTGAACAAATCACATTTTACCCTCCTGTTGTTTGTGACTTAGTATTTTTTTTATTCAGCCAAGCCAAAATCTAATTACTGTTTCTTTTTAATATCAGTTTTAAGAGTAGGATGATGTGTGTTTCTATTATATGTTCTATTTTGAGACATAACTTCATTGATTAGCTGTGAGCAATTCTTTTTTTTTTTAAATTGGGAACAAAGTTGCTTTTCACCAATGCATCACAGTTAAAATGTCTTTTAAGCAAAACAAAAAATTAAAAAATTGTGATTTGTGGTTTTAATAAAACATGATTAAAAGTAAGTTCAAAATCAATCTTGGTGTGAGTATTTATCTTTATGTATAAAAAGTATTGGCATTATTGCTGTGAATGAGAGGAAGAGTGAGCTGAAAAGCAGTGATCTCACTCGTCCCCCTCTGCAGTGGATCTTAATGTGATTAATACCTAACAGCTCGTAACACATCCTATCAGCTCCGACGGGCCTCAGTCCTCCAATCTTTGCTGAGAGATTAAAACCAGTCTGTCTTGTTCGGTGCCTCGCATTCGTAATACTATCCCCTACATTTGCTCGTAATACTGAATGACATCGACCGCACGCGGAGCACAAAGTACAAAAATACAAAAGATTTCAGAGAGTGAGTGATTAAAAAATTTAAAAAAATCCACTTTAAAAAAAAAGGTGAAACAGGAGTAGGAGAGTAAGCGGAAGACGTACATGTGTGCATCGACACGTGCTGTTTGTTTTGGCTGACCGCCACCCGAGCTCCATTTTGAGAGGAGACTACAGGGAAACTGCAAAATGTGACGCGAGTCGGAACATGCAGGAGCTCGTCTGGATTTCACGGGACATCAAAACAGCGTGAAATCTTAGATCTTTTAGATCTTAGAGCTCGACTGGCCGCACAGGCTTGCGCGGTATTCAGAGACAGCGCTTCGCATTCTGATGGCTTAAAAAGTTGAATAAGGTGAAGGTGTGTGATTGTCGAGGCGAGAGTTTTGACACCTGCATAGTGTGACGAAGGCACATCGGCTTGTGTTGTAACAGGATTAGGAGTCCGGTCTGGAGAGGGGGGGGAGGGGGCGCACGGCGCCTCCTTTTGAGGTAAGGTGAGGTGGCGCAGACGGGAGAGGAAACAACAGGGGGTGAGAGATTCTCGCAAAGGATTCTGGGTCCAGCTTTCCTTCCCGCACGACTCTGAAAAGTTCCGCAGGCCTGAGCGCGGACGCAGAAACAGATGTTGTGTCACTTTATTTCCATCTCTCTCGTCTTTGGTTTTGTAGCTCAAGAGTGAATTCGTCCTGTGTCCTCCACAGATCAGTTTTGAGGAGCCCATTGTGTGTGTGTGTCTTTGAAATGCAGCAGGCGGATCACGGAAGCAGCCTGGAGGAGTTTACTAAAGACGTGTTTCTAAAAATAAAGTGAGGAATCCCTTTTGTCTCCCCTGGGCTTTTAGTGGAAAGTCTTTTTTTGAACCCAGGTTCCTCCTTACGTCCTAATTTCAGTCAGAACCCTCCACGTTTGTTCATTTATCGTGTTCTATACATCTGGAGTGGAGCGTGGAGGGACGGCCCGCTTCTTTCCAGTTTGCTGCTGAGAATAGAAACCACCTCTGCGACCCTCCTCTCTCTGTTGGTCCCCCCCCCCCCCCCCCCCCGAGGCCCGAGGCGTCTCCTCGCGCGGCGCGGAGCAGCGGTACGGTCGCCTGCTTGCTTTCCGGCCTCCGTCACACCACGAACTCGGGGACCTCGTCGCTGGTCAGGTCCAGGGAGAAGTACTTGTTGGTCCTCTTGATGGGGAACGGGTGCTGCTCGCCCAGCATGCCGGCGCGCTGGTCGGCTAGTCCCTGCTGCCCGCCGCCGTCGCTCAGCTCCTGGGCGCAGCCGAATGTGTAGCTGTGGGCGGTGTCCTGGCAGAGCTCCGCCCACTGCAGGCAGTCCTTCTGGTAGAGCCGGACGTCGTCCAGGGACTGGCTGTGGCGGTCGGTGGAAGACTGAGGCTTTCTGCATGACGACGTCTGCGAGGGGAAAACCAAGGGAGCAGAGGTCAAGCGGAGCACAGCCAACAAATGAAACTGACAAGGAAAGTTACAGTTTTAAATGCTTAATAATCATCGGGGAACGGGTGTTTAATAATGGGTTTATTTTAGGATCAGTAAAGGCGGTAAATGTTTAAACATTCTTTACAACGTGACCTTTAGAACAACCAGAGATCACTGCTGAGCTTTCAAACACACGTCAATAAGTTCTCTCTTTTAGTACATAACATAAATGGAACTGTAGTTTTTAATCAGATCTTTTATTGTAATAACTTCTCTCATATTTACTTCAAGCGTTTTAATGACTTTCACATAGTGAAGTGCTTTGTGACTGATTATGAAAGGTGCTTTATGAAGACTACTTCTAATATCGACTTCTGTAAAATCCCTATATGACTGTTATTGTTTTGCCATATTGATTATTTTGTCTTGTTGTCGTAGTCCTATTTATAATTTCTTATTCTGTACTTAACTTATATGCTTTGTTTTTTGTTTTTTTTAATGTTATTGTTCCCGCCTGTTAATTATCTCTGTTATTTTGTTTTTATTGCACTTTGCTTGTTTGGCAGAAAACACGGACAGAATTGCAGAATTTACCATGGAGAATCCTGCTGTTTGCTAAATTACTGATATAGTCTCGCTTTTCTCGTGTAGCCTAATCCCCAAAACAGAAAAAAACCTCCTATAATATTCTGGTCTTGTTTAGGTTTTAGCTGTCCGTTGCATTTGGAAGCACTCAGAGCATGAAAAGTACAATAAAGTCTAAACTTGTTAGGCTACAACTCAAATGTTAAGCTCTTCCACATGACATCTTTCGCCCTGCTTAAAGGATTAAAAGTATTGAAACATATCTTTCAGTCAATGTGACCTTTCTAACTTTAACTCTTCTACATTGTTTGTGCTGCCCACACTGTGAACCGATAATTCCATTAAACATTTTTTTCCCCCTCAAGTTTCCAATCAAGAAAAAGTCGAACAAAAGCACAATGCTGAGCAAGATGCTGTACATCAAAGAACATGAGCTGTACTGTAACTTTTTTTCATACATGAAACAAAATGGAACGTAAATTGTGAAAGATTATCCTCTGTTAGCGGGATTTAGTTGGTAAACTGTGCACCTCTACATGCAAGTCCTCTGGTGTCGCTGCTGTGCGGCGACAGCGCAGTGGAGCATTTACCTGTGGCAGAGACTCGATGCTCTGTCCTCTCATCTTCACGACGGTCTCGGAGGAGCTGGACGTGGAGGAGCTGACGTCCTTAACGATCAGTCCTTGAAAGAACACAACAGATTGTTTTAGTAACAGTCCCCCTGTGGGGGAAGAGCCCGGGAGCAGCTCTGAAAACAATTATTTTGCAGGTAATGCAAACCGACCCTGAGCTTTCTGATCCTGCTACTTTAAGACGGACTGTTGCACACAGAGCTTTTACACTTTTTACCCGAGTATCCGTTGGTCTGGTCGGGCGACATCGTCAGCATGTCCTCCGTGATGTGGATGCACAACTCCTGATCCAGAACCATCTCGTGAAGCTCCTCGTAGTCTTTGGGGTCGTCGACCAGCATCTCAATCTCTGCAGGAACACGCAACTGATTCAATTCAACGTCTTGCGAACTGTAAGCGTCTGCGATGACTGATACTAACGACATGAATGGTACAATCGTCATCTTCAGCCCGTACCGTCGTCATCCAGGATGCGCTCCTTGCCGCTGCTCTCGATGCCGGAGGTGTGAGAGCTCCCGTGGCTGGTGGTGGAGGAGCTGCAGGTTCGTAGGGGCCTGTGCGGGGCCTGACCCGGCGCCCTGAAGCTGTCCGTCTCGATGCCGGAGGTGTGGGAGCTGCCGTGGCTGGCGGTGGAGTGGCGAGACAGACGTTTGTGGTGGGAGACACTTCCGGCGCTGCTGCCGCTGGCACGGGATCGCTTGTCCAGATGGTCCATGTCCAGCTCCAGAGCGTCGCTGATGTACGACTCCCGGTACTGCTTCTTCTCTGAAATCCGATAGAAAGTCATTTCAGAATGAGCCAAATCTATTTACAACAAAACAGACTGGAGAGACTGAAAAGTCTCATCATGTAAAAGCCTATAGATTGCATTGCCTTACTTTAGTGCCGCAGAATGATCAAATTAAGGAAGAAACAGTGAGAGTGGATCCATTAAACTGAGACAAAATTTACTGAACAATTTCTAAGCATTTATTTTATTAAATAGGAACAAAACGTCAGAGTGGAAAAAAACATATTTTTTGTTGTTGTTTGCATTCAAAAGTCACCAACTTAAACAAATGATCAAAATACACAATCTCAGATCATTTTAGAAATGTTGCATCATATTTGTTGCCACGTGAATAATAAAGGAGATGCTTTGTTTTTGAATTAGTTTGATGTTTATGCTTCACTGAAACCCCCAAAATTAAAAAAAAATTAAAAAACAAGAATACGACGAAGACATTTTCTTTTTGTTTTTCTCTTATATCAATGGGATTGTTGCTCATTTATCTTTTGTCCAGAGGCAAATATTTGCCCCCAAATATTATATTATTTGGATACCAGAAAACATATGATCAGTAAGTGGATTAAACACATAATATAGTGACGACATCAGCAGTAATGATGTGAAGAACTACGGGAAATACCTTCGTTTTCTTCGAGTCGACGGACTTGTTTGAGAACGGGCTGCAGGTTCATGTAGAGCCGGTGGCTGTTGCTGAGCAGCTGCAGGAGGTGGCGAGAGCGGATGGGACAGCCCGTGTAGTAGATGAGTTTGCGAGCCGAGGGCAGGCCGTCAGGAAGGATTTCAAACTTCTTCCCCTGGGGGAAACGAACGACAGCACAAGAACCTTGAATACAGGACCTCAGCAGTTATAAACACGAGATTATGAAGTGGGAATGTAGATCTGATATCACGACGAAGTGCCAGGAAGGCCTGAAGGCAGATCTGAGCGAGAGCACAGTGTGCTCTTGAAAGTTATTTTGCAGTTCAACCCAAAAGCAAGAAGCGAGTTCATGAATCTGTTCCTCATTGAAGCAGAGGAGTTTTGTTGGTCTTCCAGAGAGAGGACATGTTGGCTGGATTCACGGAAAAACAACTAAAATGGTGGGTTCATGCTTTCTCCTTTTGGCAAAGGCCGGACCCAATAGCAGCTGTCTTCGGTGTCAGCGGGGTTGTTTTCAATACAGACCTATAAACATTTCTGCAACGGTTTGGGCTTTTGGAGGCGAAGGCTGGGTTAAAACAACCTTGAGAAAATGCTAAGAGACGCACATTTTTTGACTACAGAACTGAGCTCCTCAGTATTTATGTCACCATAACGGGGCTCCAAGTTCATTTAAACCTTACGAAGAGGTGGGCCAGTCAGCTTTCTACCGTTGGGAAATTTATAAAACCCATCTGACGATTCGTTGGCGGTGGATTTCCTGGGGTAGAGGTATCCTTGAGACACCAAAATTTCCTGTTTAAATCTCTGGAAAACCCTGGGTGGGAAACAGCTGGAGAAATCCTTTTGCGTTCATCACATTGGATATTATTCTTTAACCTCTAAGTGCTGCTCTGGAGCTCCAACAAGTTGCCATAGAGAAATTGAAGTACTGGCCAGTGGACAGCTGTGAATGACCAGCCTTAAACTATTAGGGTAAAACTTGAGCAACAAACTGGCAATGATTTTTTTTTTTTTACTCCTTTTTCACAAGTCTTGTGTCTCATTTTTACATTAAACCCATTTACATTTCAAACAGTTCAAACAGCCAAAAAAGCAATAAGCTCCCCCTCTATTCATCATTTTGTGAAAGACAGACTTTGCCATAGCCTATTTTTTTATTAAAGACATTCTTCTCTGTTTTAGCCTTACACTTTTCACAGCGACCTGTCATGAAGTGATAGCAGGAGAGGGAAAATGACTAAACAGAAATAGATGAAAGCAGCGAAGTCACTGAATACAAATAGCGGGAAGCAGACAGGTGTCAGGTGACAAGTTGTTAGAAGGCTTCCAGACACACACTCTGTACACAGGATCAGTCCATTTTAACTTGCTGCTCAACTTTCTTCCTCTGTTGCAGCAAGACCTCCCCAACAGACCACACACACACACACACACACTCACACACACACACACACACACACACACACCGAAAACTCCCCGAATCCTCAAAGGACGGTTACGCAACTCATCCCGAGGAGCATCAGCCCGAAATGTGGTGAGCCAGAAACCGGACAAAGATCCAACACTGCATTTCACAATACACAGGCAACTTTTTGGCTCTTGAGAAAAGCATGAATGTGACCACATGCTTCAGAAACACTCAGGTCAATTCTTTTCTAACACTGAGCTCCAACAAATCTCGATCCTAAAGATGAGCTAAAGTCAATCCCCAGGTTACGAACCTGATTCAAAAATTCCCCCCTCCCAAAGCCATTAAAACATCTGGTGCTAATTGACCCACGCGTCGCCCCCCCACCCCCTTGCTCGCTTCACTCTCGCTCGCCTGCTGCCGCAGCAGCGATGTTGGATGACGTGAGTCACGGGTGGGGCCGGGGAGAAAGCCTGTTATTCAGGAGAAGGGTGGGACGGGGCCACCAGAGGCCCTTCATGTCCACAATAGTAACCAAAGCCACGCCACGCCGCGGCTGCTTCGCTCTCACGACTCTGCAGACGGCCCGAGCAGAGACAAAAACAATTAAAGAAAAAAAACAAAACATCAAGAGCAGTTAAAAAACAGGATGTGTTTACAGTGAACTATGCAGCAGATGCCATGGTTGGCACCCAAATTAGACCAGAGGCCAAACCTGCTTTTAGAGAGACATCTCTGACTTTCTGAATCAACACAAGTTTCCTCACAGAGCTGACTCGCCCCGAAGACCACACCACTGTACAAAATAAACAAACGGCCAAATTTAGAGTCACAGGTGAACTGCTTCTGTAACGACGACTTACCCCCGCTGTGATTAATAACAGAATCGTAGTGAACGTGAGGCCGTCAGAGGGAAACAGATATACCGCACGGTGAGCTTCTCTGCCTTCCTGCGATAACGCAAACCCTGTGGAAGTAAATTAAGGGACTGCTGCGCTCAGCTTAACGACAAGCTGACTCAAGAGCAGAGGAGAGGAGATCCAACAGGCTTTCTTTGAACCGGCACGGGAAAACCAGGGATAATTGATAAACGGCGTGGAGAGATATAGATGTTATTAAACTGCCGATTGCATGAAAATATGCACGTAGTGTACAGTATGTAAAGGTGCTTGCATGCGTGCGTGTGTGTGTGTGTGTAAGGAAAGTCTTTCTAAATCCCTGATTAGTTCCAGAGGACTTGCAGGGCTAAGATAAAACAGCCGTGTGGAGAAAAGAAGCCTTGCATAAAAATTTCCAGGACCCTGAGCCGGGAGGGGGGGGGGGTGTAAGACTTTCACAAACATCCCCCAAAAGCAAGGCAATGCTCCAGGTTCAGCATCACTGGAACCGGTTTAAAACAACACCGTACGACAGCAACTATGAAATATATTTCTCTGGGCAACATGTTCTGACACTGCGACTGACTCACCACAAATACCAGTTTTCCCACGTTGGTCCAGGGGAAGTCGTACAGCAGCTGCCTCACGGAGCCCACGTTCTGCAACACAGAGGCAGAAAAACGTGGGTTGTTTTCGACTCATTAAAAATTGAACACAACCGGCGACAGCTCTGGCTGAAACGTGCACTACAAAGATGAGGAAAAACTGACTTTGCTATTTGAAAACAAGTGAGAGATGTGCCAGGCAGAACCATGAAGGTGACTCAGGAGTTGTCATAAAGAGCCGAGAGGGTTTTGATAAACATATGATATTCCAACAGGCAGCAGCAGCGAAACAATACAAACCATGAAGTACTATAATTTCATAAAATCTATTGTGATAATGACACTGCTCTTAATCGTTGAGTTAATGGGTCCATTACAGGCACACTAAAGGCACAATCATTATGTAATTTCTGGAGTTACATTATTCAAGTGACACATAGACAGCATGATGTTATAACTTTGGTCAGAAATGAGATTGGCACACTGAGATTTCTAATCATCCCTGTGATCTCATGAAAACAGCCGCTGCAAACCACAACCTTACACAATTTACCACATCGCATAGTGATCTTAAATTTTTGATCCTTTGTGAAGGCACCTTGCTCTGTGTTACATCAGACTGGACATTTGCTCCTGATAAACTGGATGTTAATGTCACATGATCAACCAATTGAAGATTTTGTTTTGATCTACACAAGCTGCCCTTCAAGCGCTTATACACAATTATGCAATCAGGATGAAATGTTATGAAGAATCATTTGATGCAAACAAGTGAGCAACATCTTCTATTTTTTCATACTTGTATATTATTGTACAGCATATGACAGAGAAACAGTATCAAATGTTGACATGGTATTTCAGGCCAAGTTGCCAAGAAACAGCAAAAGAAGAAACTGTACCTGAAATATCTGGATACCACGTAAAGTCAGGCCCAAGGTGAGAGATGCTTCAACTTCCTTTTTGTCCTGTTGGACGAGACACAATCAAAGATCAAATGAGCTGTCGTGGCACTCATGGACAAAAACTTCACAAAACCGCAATGAAAGAGAGCAGACAGATCAGATTTTGGCTTGTGTTGGGGGGGGGGGATGCAATTCAAGTGTTTGTACACCTGCCTGACTCAATTTATTGGAAATATTCCTGTTTCCCACCTTGTAGAGTCTGTAGTAGTGAACTGTGACGTCGTCAAGCTGTGCGCACTCCTTGATGTACTTGAGGTGAGCCTCTGAAGCTGTGAGAGCAAACTGGTCCTTGTGCATGTTTGGTATATGCCTGAGGATGTACTCGCGGCCTCGCTTTGCTATCACCTGATCAGGAGGAGAGAGGGCGAGAGAGAGAGAGAGAGAGAGAGAGAGAGAGAGAGAGAGAGAGAGAGAGAGAGAGAGAGAGAGAGAGAGAGAGAGAGAGTCATCACACTTGGCTGCCCTGAAGTTGTACAGCCTCATTACAGCAGATTGGCAGCACAGGTTGTCAGTAAGGGTAATGAAGCTGCTTGCCGCAGGGCAAACAGATGTCCACCTGGAGAGACGGAAACCCGAAAAACACGCCCGCTGAGCTTTGAGGGCGGCTTTTGAAGATTTCTCGAGGAAGTTTGCTTTGTGAGCGCCTAAATCTGAGGGAGATTTACTGTGGAACCAAGCCCGCTGTCCATCTTCAGACAATTTCCTGTCACTGCTGCTTTTGAGTGGCGATAAGGGAGCTGGAGGCTAATCACAGGAAGTGGAGGGCAATCAGAGGGGTGTGGCACTTATATTCAGAGGGTTGATAGTAAGAGGCCGTGGCGGGCAGTGGTGTTGCCAGAATAGCAACGTTAGACGGAGCAGTTCTCTTGATTATAAAGTGTGTGTGCCACTTCCAGGGACAAAAATAAACTTGGTGTCCCAGTTCTTAATATCCTGCATACTCTGATGTAGATCTGTCGCTAAATGTTTGTTCAGGATGATTAATGGAAGGTGGCTACAGACCCACATACTGAACACACAGCAGGCCAGGACATTGAACACCAACTCACAACCTGAAATACACTTTTAAACAACCTTCACTGGACTTTTAGCTTCTCATTCAGTGATGCAGCAGTTTATTTTTCACCGTCTTGAGCTTTTAGCTTTACGCTGAGTACAAGAAGACTCACAGTGACTCACTGGTGAAGCAGACACACTTGCTCCAGACGGCTTTACCAGTCTGATACATTATGTGTTTATTGCATTACTCATTGTTAACACCAACATTCAGCTTCTGTGTACCAGATGGCAATTAAATAACCTGGATGTTTACTATGGTCTGGAAAAAAAACAAAAACAAAAAAAAAAAACGTTGCTTGACATCCCGAATGCACATTAAACTGTAATCCATCAATCAACACTATTTTCCTAAGGGCATTCAAGGAAAGCAAAGTAGAATGCAGACTCATTGTGATTGCAGCTCATGAGTTCATCAAGAAGTTAATAGTGGAAGCTAGTGAATGTACATTATTAACACCCTGAATATAAATTGTTTGTCTATTTCCAATAAGTTATTAAACCTGTGTTTGCAGTTTTTGTTTTTTTAGAAAACATGTGGCCAAAAATGTGTCTTGATTGTTTTGACCTGGTCTTTTTTTTTGAAAATGGATGAAAAGCTGAGTCGCTGTGCTTTAACAGATCGGGACTAACCTCTGAGCCTCGATCGAGCTGGTCATGCCCAGAAGACCTCTAATACTGTTTTAGACCTACTGTTCATTCAAATTTGACATTGAGGTTGTGTTCCAACTTATGGTCTGGACGAAATGAGACAATAAAAAAAAAATAAAAGGGTTTTTCTGGTTTACTGTGTGTTTATGTGGGCTTTTTGAAACATTGGACCAAATATTGTTACCAGACATCATACTGACTGCTCACACAGAGCTATGTGACAGAGGTTTCTCACATTTCATAACAGTGCTTGGTTTAAGTACTCATGGGATTATAACGATGACATTTTCATCAGCTGACAGCTCAGATTAGCCTACGGAATGTATTCCAAGTTCACAAAGCGATGACGATCCACTGCAATGAGGCAGTGGTCTGAACGGCTGTCACATCTGTGTACGACCGGTTTGGATGTCTTTGGTCTGTGCTGTGTTCATGCTTCAATCAAACCACAACAGAGCTTGTTTGCAGGCAGTGTGCTTGGTGCGCAACAGCATTTTTTTTTTTTTTTTTTTATGCATCCAGAAATGAGCCGCTCTGACACACTGACAGCGTCACGGTTTGTACTAATCAATCCAAATCTGACAAATCTCGACACACTTGTTAACCCTCATATTCTTAACATGTCACTAATGATAGAATTATGCATGCTTACTTTGTATAACCACAACTCCTGGAGCCTTTCTGATATCCAGAAAGAAAGAAAGAAAGAAAAAAAAACCTACCAGAAATGAGACAAATAGAGCTTTTTGACTGTATATGATTCATTAACTAAAGTCCTCGCTGCACTTTCTTTGAAAGATCTGCAGCTATAAAACACAACGCATATTACCATTTTCTCAGTAATTAAAAGATTTTTGTGATATCATTGCCACGACACTTGGGATAGTTATGTGTGAAAGTGTGAAAAACAACAATGAAGTCCCTTCAACTAGTGGTTCTTGTCTGAAACGTCTGGCACGCAGCGATTTATCCCACATATGATATGTGTTAGATGCACTCACCCATGGAGGGAAGTAGGCTTCGGGTTCAAAGTACTTCCCAAAGTGCTTGTTGCGTTTGAAGTTGCCGAGGTCGGCTTGCAGAGCGAAGGCTGCCAGGAGGAAGTAGGCCTCTTCCCTTTGAATACACTGAGAAAGCAGCACCTGTTTCCTCAAGTGCCAGTAGTAGTAGTACCTGGCCGCTCGGTCACTGGAGGGCAGACGGAGGGCAGATTTAACCAGCTTTCAGGACAGGTGGAGTGAAACTGAGGGGGGGGTGGGGGGGGGGGGGGGTTAGTGCAGATTGTCGGGGCTTTACTGACCTTATCAGCCTTCCATTCTCGACGTAATACTGAGCTCTGAAGTGAATGATCATCGGAGGCCCAAACTGGTCAATGCCCTGCAAAACAAACGCGCTGCTTCAACAAGGGGAATTTAATATTTACCACCAAACAGCAATGAGAAAAACACTGAAGTCACGTGTCCTCAGCTGGACAATGTAAACACTAACAACTTATTGACGCATTTTCTGGTTGAGTTTTAGGTTTCATTTGAATAATAACATAGTAGATTAACAGGTACACGCTTTTTTTTTTTTACTTTTCTAACTATCAACATTCTTTTAAGACATTAGACAATCTGGATTTTCTTCACAAAAAGAGCCAAGACTATAGAGCGTGCCATATAATATCTATATTACTGTGTTTAGACAGGCCCCATGCCACTCAGTAAATAGAATTATAAAAACCGCAGCTCAAAATACATTTCTTATCTACAGCATTATTATGGACCTACTCAGCCTCCCAGGTCGACTGGATCAAACCTGCTTTGTCTCAACAGGATCAGACCAAAACATGCAGAAGCTGCAGCTAGTTTTTAACGCAACAAATATTTGGAAGAAGCACCAAGAGAATTGCAGGATTGCTCAAACCGAAGACCTTCCCTCTGCTGCCTTTAATTAAAGCAAATATTTACTTTGTGCTGTACTGTTGCTATTGACTTGATTTGACTCCTCGTAGCATCTAGTGCAGCTTTAGCCAACAATGTTTTCTGTTTTTAATGTTACTTCGTGTTTAGATCTTTGTGGTACTTTGCCACAGTGTTCTGGTTGTCTAACTCAGTCAGCATTGCACTGAACCCGGAAACACTTTCTTGTATGTTTAGAGGGTTGGATGACAAAATATTTCTCATTCTAAATTCACTAAGTATGAATGGATAATGTAGGACCTCTTGAAGGTATTATTGACTTATTGAATCAACTGAACTCTATGGCACTTAAAAAAAACAAAAAACAGAGACGAAAACAAAGTGTTATACATAAATAATTATAAATAAAACCTACATGAACTAATATGTAAAAAAGAAAAAATTTTGGTTTCTTGATTTTAGTTGTGTACTGTGGTATTAAATAATATCCGCGTTTTCACTGTGGCTTGTTGTTACCGTTAGGTTTTCAAGTTTTTACTCCCAGTATCTTGTCGGCACAAGGGCAATAGAAGGATTTATAAAATGCTGAAGTAATGTTGGTAATACATCAAATTCTGCAGGCACACACTGCAGAATATGTTGAACTTCTTATCCATCAAACAATCCCAGTGGAGAGACATGTGACGCAACTTAAGTCTGCAGCATAACAATGAGCCCAGACACACAGCCAGTTATAAAGCGCAATCTCCACCCACAATAAGAACAAAATGTCCTGCAATGTGAGGTCTGACTTACAAAGAGCTCTGATCTCAGCATCACTAAATCAATCTTTGATACCAGGAAGAGCCAGAAGGCACTGAGAAGGACTACATCTACATAACAACAGGTTCTCTAAAGTGCATGAAACTTTCACACAGAACCGTATGCAAACACACACAGTTGAAATAGAATGAAGAGCTTCGTATTTATGTTTGCAGCTACGAACACTCTTATAATCAGAAATTAACAATTTAAGTGAAGTTATTATGGAATAACAATAGATTTCAGTTCAACTTCATAAAAATCCGTAATTCAACACATCATTTCTTACCTTGCTGGCTTCCCTTTTCCATTCTTTGGGGCAGTACTTGGACAGTTTCTGATCCAGCTCCATATAGATGTGTTCATTATCTGTAGGAGAGGCAGAAGTTTGACTCAGACTCAGTCTCACTGTGTGCACACCTGGATATATAGGTGCCTTCGTGTGTGTATGTGCACAAAGAAATCCCCTCTGAATGGGCCCTGTTCAAAGGCTGCCTCGGAGCAATCACATCAGACAGCCGCTGCACTTCCTTTTGTAGTGTGAGCCTCTGGAGCTCCTTCTCATTTCGTCACCTCACACTGCCGTGTCTTAATCTGTGACTGAAGTGGCAGCTTTCATGAGCTGCAGCCTGCTGATCTGACAACTCTGGGTTCTATACATTAAGAACCAATTAAAAAAGCAGCACATGAAATACAAGAGCAGCGCTTCCCTGATAGTACGCCGATGCATATTTCAACATTGGAAAGATGACTGTGATCGTGACTGTTTCTATATTAGCCCCATGTAAGCATACTAAACATCAGTAGATCACTATAATGACCGAGAATATGCTGATCGATGATAATGCTTATAGTTACGTTTTAAAGATACACGGATGAAATGTATCGATGGTAAGATGGTAGATTTGTTTCCCCCCTTCTTTGCACTATTTGCTATTGTGCAAAGCAGCACAGGAGAGTCCCACCCTGGGTCTGGTGTAGATGTCGTGGTCAGGGGGACAGTGGGTGACCCACTAGGAATGGGTGGCCTCTGTTTGCCTTGGGGATTTCACGCTGTTCAGACAAGCACTTCAGGAATGTCCCACAATCAGACCCATTGGCTCCTGCTCAACTGACCTGCTGTGCCGCCATTGGCTCATCTGGAGGCCAGCTGTCTGAAAACACTGCCCCGTGCAATTTACTCTCCCTTTGCAGCTGCCTACAACTGTCACCCGCTGTCTGCCCCTCCACAGCACAGACACAGTGACTCACTCCAAACGCACGACCCTGACTGAGCCTCGTCACTGTGAAAAACAACTTTAGTTAGCGCACAATGGAGAGCAGTCAGGACGAGGAGGGCTCTGGTTTTCCTGGCCGACATGACAGATAGGTGAGAGGCGCTACATTTAGAGCTCATTCCTTTTTTTTTTTCCGGCCAAGTCACCGTTCTAAAGGAAGTAACTGCCCGGTTTAAATGTGGCTTCAAATGACCACACATCTGGATGGGCTGCGTGGAGCACACGCCAAGAGAAACATGCAGCTCTTCTGTCTTACTCTGGATGACGCTGAGTCCAAACAAGTGGCAGTCCTTCAGTCTGAGAAGGTCACAAACCTGCACCAACAGTTCCTGGCACAGAGTTTTCACCTGAAGATGAGAGAGGAAGACATTTCCTCAGCATCCGTTCGAATAATAAACTTGCTGCTAAATGCAAATGTTGATGTTTACCCGGTTGTAAGATGAAAACAAGCAAACAAACGTTTCACATTGTTTATTCTTTAATATTTCGATTTCAATATAACTTAACAAAAGACCTAATAATTCAGAACTAAAGCTTGACAATTGAGATTTTCTTAAACACGACAAACACCACTTAGAACGGTCCTTTAACATCCTTGAACATGTAAGCATCAGTGTTACACAAGGTGCTGACAAAGAAATGGCACAAGAACAAGGTATAAATCACAGCAAAGATTTTTTTTATCCTATCAGTGTTGTTTATAGACGGCTACTTTGGAGGCTAACCCTGCTCAGTTAACATTCAAGCTAATTTAGTGCAAATGCAATTTAGTAAAAAAGGCTGTTTTTCATGCTCTAATAATCATGGCATTAGTAATAGTATGATGCATTAAGAAAAGTTTCTTTTATAAACAAGTAAGAAATGTTTTTGGGCTGTTATTGTGTTATTCTTGTTTATGCTCAGCTCAGAAAAATCCTCTTGTACACATCTAACAATGGTATCATCTTCCCTTCTCACCTCTCACCCAAAACCAAATATCAGATATAAATATCCCCCAAACAGCTAAACATTTCCATGAAAGATGAAAACAGAGATAAAGCAGGCTTACTCACATTGACGATGACATTGAGCGTATCATCATTGGGCAAAAAGACACAGACACAGCGGCGGTCCTGCATGGCTTTGTTATTGTGGAAGGTCAGTTTGTTCATTTTTTGTCTGGCTCAGGACAGGACAGGCCTCTTCGCCTGCTACTGGGGCTCTGGGGCTCTGGGCCCTCCGACGGCCCGCCTCCACCAAGCCGCTGTCCTCCTGCTTCAGCTGCAGCCCTGCGTGGAAACACCGACAGCCTCAGCGGGCCCAGCAGCGCTCATTGGGCAGGACATGGGGATCCGAGGTCCAGTCAGCCACTGCAAAGACACATCAGAGAGGAAACAGGACTTGGAGTTAGAGGATTGAACTGTACAGGGGTACGTTTGACATGAAAATCAAGAAATTGTTTGAAGATCCAAATCAACATCTAAAAAGAGCAGTTCCACATATTTATAAGGACTCTGAAAGGATAGAAGGAATAAAACAAAATGAGGGCCGCCTGATGTGACTTCACAGGAATGTCAATGACTCCAGAGAAACATGTGAATAAATGTCTGGAGAGGATGTGATGACATGTCATAATCAAACAATGCGAACACTGGCCAAGTGAATCATCTTCAAAATAATTTTATAACACAATTCATGCCACCTTCTTTCTTCAACATAAGAAAAAGTCCAGCTGTTGAGAAACTCATGCACGGGGAGGTATTAGATGTCTGTTGGTTCTGTAACCCAAACAGCTCCCCATTTTCCTCCTGGCGTCTTTTTTGTGATTAATTCAGTACTGTTGACTCACGTTAGTCTGTTTAAGTTGCTTAAATGTTTGACTGTTCTCTGGAAAACATACGTAGTTGTCAGGCCAGAGCTTCATCGGCACCATAACGTATCTAGTGTCTTTGAAGTGAACTCAGAGGATGCTGACATGGAAAAACAAGGAGAATACCATCCAACCATTTCATTGTTCTGCAAGCAATGGTGCGCATTAAAAGCTAAGTTCTTTCCTGAGATTTGCAATGTGCTGATATAGTGCTGTGGCTTTACTCAAATCTTCAGTAAATCTGAACCTGCTTGACATCAGTATGTTCTCATACACCCCTTAAACTTTAACAGATACAGGCTGGAAGTAGCTCACAGTTTGAACTGAGCCTGACGACATGCGAGATCTTCAGAGGGTGTGAAAAGTCTCAGACCACACAAAAGAATGTTACAAGACAATCAGTGTAGATTATCACTTCTTCCTGTCGAAAGTCACTCAACTTGAATCCCGGCTGTCATTGATAACAGGTAGGAGGGAGACTAATAGGAATCACATAACAGAGGGAAACACTATTAGCATTTGAAAAGGTTTAGTGGGAGATTTTATGGTTGATTCACAGTGGAAACAGCTCAGAAGTTCTTCACCTGCAGCTGTTGCATCTGCAAACCATAAACAACGTTTTACTGCAGCATGAGCTTGCCTACACTATTTTATGATACAACAATGCAGAGTTAAGTCACACCTCATTAAAAAAACAGCTTCTAAAAGCTGAGAAAGTAAAAGTGTACACAGATAAGCCTGTATTAAAATCAGTAATTTGCTGCTTTACAAGCAGAAGCAAACAGTAGGGGAAAAAAAAAAATCGAAAAACTACTGACTGAACTGACACCTCTATACAACATCCTCAAATGTTGAATCGGACCACCACTGCAAAGTCAAAAAGAGCCTCTTGGCCATTCAATATGTCTGCAGTCCACATATAACACTGCTTTGTTTCTGCCGAGACAAGGAGCTCTGTGGGCAAAGCAGCCATAAATACACATGCTGCTGACATACAGCATCAGTTCTCATTAAAACTGCTCAATGAATGTGCAGCAGGCAACCGGCTACTCAGCAAAGTGGGCTGATGAGCCATGACTGGTGGGGGGGGGGGGCCTCCCCACGCTGCCGCTGACCTTGGCCCAACACATCGCCACTGCAACACAAGCATAAATGCACACACATGCGACGGACGGGAGAAACGCATGCACGCCGCGGCCTGCATCGCACGCTGCATCGCTACTCTCTTGCCACGGCCATATGTCAGGCTGTACTACGGGGCAGTTGAGCTGTGTGATGGCAGCAAGGTTAATTAGAAGTGAGGCCATCTAATTGGATCGCTTCCCTACATTACTCATTTCTCCTTGGAAGAGCAATGCGAGTCAACCAGGATAAATGTACCACCCGCCTCGAATTATTTGCTTTAAATCCTATGCAGTGTGATTTCTTTTTTTTTTTGTAAGTGTTGGAAAGAATGGCAAATAATGGCTTTCAGCCACAATTGACCTCTATCTAAACTTGAAACAAAAGGTCATTTTAAATGTTGGCATGCTATTAAAGCTTTACAGTAAGTGTGATTTTACAGTACAAGTGACCCTTACATTTCACCCACTGCCAGCAATACCAAAATTAGGATTTTATTATACATTCCCAGAGAAAAAGTGTTGACATTCTTCATCGGGCAGTAGTGGGAAACTGTGACAAAAGACAATTGTCACTCGGTGTTTTCGTTCAATTTCTCACACAGAGGAACGACTGTGGCAGGCAGAAGGTCCGCAGTGGAAGAAGCTGCTAGTGAAAAAGTTAGCGAAACAACAATTAACAATGGTATTTGAAACGTTTAGCACAAAACAACAAAGCTAAAGTGTTGTGGTCTCTATATAGTAGCCCTGAAGCCTCAGTAGTTTCTTACTCAAATCACAATAGATAGGATGTTGTATTTATCCTCACTAACCGTTTAGCGAACATTCAATTCGCTTATTAGGTGCAAAGTTTCTTCCTTCTCTTCTATCATAGTGTCACGACTATTTCAATCTTGGTGTAGCGTTGCAGTAAACAGATACAAAACAGAAGAGTCAGCAGAGCAAGTCCACAAGGTAATGAAGGTTGTCACAAAGAAAATAATACACCACCAAAACACTGCATTTTGTGGTCCCTTCAATCAATATTTACTAGTGCTTATATGTATTTGTAGTATATTTTTAGTCTTTTTTTTCCCCCAGCCCAGTTGTTTTTACAGCCTAGAATAGCTGTAAACAGAGCTCTCAAGATTGAAATAAATGCTGCAGTAAGTTATGATGAAACAGAGGCTGAACCGACTCAACCTGAGCAGAGTGAATATCTCCACATACGTAACACACAGACATGTTTGGAAGAATAAGACATTGTTTGACGTTTGCCAGTTTGGATCAAAATCTTTTCATGGGAAAGGGGCAAGGTCCTATTTTTATATAATGGCGTACGAAAACTATTTAAGTGTATGAACTAGTCACACATTCAATTTAGCCTCGTCTCCCTGAAAACTCATATTACACTACATTTCCAGCCAGAAATAGAGTCCTGATTTCCATAAAGTACTATGCCTTTATTACATTGTGGATTGTTGAATGGTGAAAGCGGATGCTCATTGGAGACCAGAGTAAGTCAGACAAAAGTGTGTGTGGTCAGTGCAAATGCGTTTAGAGGATGATTGTGTCATGTCTGGTCTTCAGATGAGACGTCACTGCAGAGACGATGTCCACCATGAAATGAAAGGGTGGGTTCTCTTCCGTGCTGCACGGGGCAGGAGAGTGCTGGATAATGACATTACTGCTGCTTTCCATCCCCCTTTCACTGCCGTGTAAAGTGTGATGCAATGCAAAAGTCCCATCCAAAGCAACACTCACACAAAGAGCGGCCAACTGAGCTTCCTCCTGCCTTTCAGGCTGAAAACAGTGGTTCTGTCAACGTGGCAAACCCCAGAGTCAGGCATGACACCCAAACTCATGCTGGGATACAGAGAGAGGCCTTCGATTACCTCTATCTTTCCTCCACTGACATCAGAAATGTGTCTGGGTTCAACTGTTGCAGTGTTGCAAGAGCAGAGGATGGAAAAAGCAAGGAAAAACTTCGGAGAAGAAAGGCTGTCACAGCACCGGTTTGACTCCAGGTTCAGTTACAGCACGTGTCAAAAGGTACAGAAAACGGGAAGAAGCGGGTGGATGTACAAAGCAAAGAGCAAGAGAGCCAAAGGGAGGGAGCTGAGGCGCGAAAAAAAAAAAAAAGAGGAAAAAAAACTGCTGCAGTCAGGAGAATTCCTCACTAACATCTGCTTCTCATTCCAACAATGGCGGCCTTTGATTCCTGATGCAAACAACGAGCAGCAACACCGCCATCTCCACGCACCCGCGACTCTCTGACAACATCTGAAAACCTGCAGCAGCGCACACGCATTCTAATGCGGATCTGAAGCCAAACGGTGAAGACACAGGATAAAAACAAAAAGTTTTTCAACGCTGAAGACTGTCATCTCGAAGATGGTACGGACTCGTCAGCTAAACACTGAAATGCCGTTCCAATGCCTTGGTCATGGAAGGACAAGGTGCTACTCAACCTTCACGTGAAGACTCGCGTAACTCGCGGCGCCGTCAGACATCAACCCGCCTCTCCACACAACTGTACAAGTAAACACAAATTTTTAATCAGTGCTGTGGGAAACACAAGGATGTTGTCTCACTAAACCAGCGCTGTTTGGAAGAACGTTGGAAGAAATATGTTAGGCTGTGTCAGGAAAAGATCAGGCCTAATATCACTCCGCAGAGCGAGCGACGTCAACTCCAGCATTTGTATATGAACATACGCAGAACAAGGCCTTTTCCTGCCAGCGGTGCAACCTAAACCTTAAATTATATTGAGGGCAAGAATGTAAACTATGAAAACTGATACGGTTGTGCTAGATAGTTATTAAAGGCTTCAAATGACTCTTAATACAAATATTATATTTCTGGGACAATGGTTAAATATTCAAACAAGACATGCGCTAAATTCTGACAGAGACAATAGTTAGAAATTACCGAGGAAACGCTTTAGTAGAGATACCTGATTAAAAGATAGGCACATTATAACTACTCACACATGCACACAGAGAAACATCCAGGCTCCTTGTAACTGTCTTTCTTCATCATATTACCCCACTGTTGTATGTTACTGTTGTGGATCTACTTGGAAAAACAACTGAAAGTAACTGCATCGTCCATGTACAGTACGGAGCCTTTCTGAAAAGTTGTACGTTTACAGGGAGACCAGTACATTTTGAAAACGTTGCACTCTGAAAGGTGTTTTCAAAAAGGTTCTGTTGTCGCTGTATAAACGAACAGTCAGAACGCAACAAATGATTAGTTTTCAGAATGTTGTCATGCATACAGGGAAGGACATTTCCAATCATATACAGCTGCAACTGAGTGTAATTCAAAGCATCATTTCGCCAAACCAAATGCAATAACGAAACATCTGATGTCACACTAAATATTGAAGTTTCTTTTCTTTGGTGAGTTTTAGTTGGTACTAAAAACTCAAATGGAACTAAATTAGCCGTGTGGAAGCGGTACAAATATAAACTAACTATTTATCTGAAGTTTGCATACAGGGCAGCAGATGCTGACATAAACTGCCCTTACTGAAATATTTAAAGCTTGTTTCTTTTTTTTCTTTTTTTCAAAGGGTACAATCTCTAAAAATAGTGCCAATAACAGGATCCAAGAGGGAACTGGTTTTTATTTCCCCACAACAGCTCCCAGCCAAGAGGTCAGCTCATTCACCTAATGAGAAATGTTGCTGAGCTGATGAGTAGCTCTAAATCACACCAGTCACAAGATCCCATTAGGTTCCAGGGAGAGACTTTCCTTCTCTCCTCCAAACAGATGAAGCAATGGGCAATATGCGTGAACATCCAAACCAAAACTTCCAGATGGTCTGAGCATCTATTCTGGCTTCTTGTTGTGGCATTGGTAATTAGCCGTTGATGTGTACAGAAAGTATTGTCCTGTGTAAATTACACGGGAAACTTTGAATTTGATCATATTTGGTGTTTTCTAGTCCGCAGTCAATGTGCTGTACATGGAAAGAAGAAGGAAAAAAAAAGGTCTCTTGCTGATCGGAACAGTTGCATGTTTAGTTGCTCTTCTTTAAATACCTTCAAGCCATATGCGGTTATTTCTAGGCCTTAAGCCTAATCTCATGCAAAGAGAAAACACAGTAGACTATGAAGGACTCCCATGATTCCCGGCCCAGATAACAGATATTTGTACGTTGGCTGTCAGAATTCTGCTTGCAGTGAGTGAAAGCAATTTGCTTCTGGCTCAGATAAAAATATTAAATGCCTGAAAACCAAAACCGGATTTAACTGACTCATTATTGGTTTGATGAAAAGCAAGTTTGGGATTGGGGTAATTATGACAGATTCAGCTGAATTTTCATGAAGAGTTTTTTTCCCCCCCTCCACTAAGCACGAACTACATGCTTTCTAACAGAATCCAATGATGTGAGAAATAAATACTGGAGTGTCATTCCCGATCCGAAGTCTTGTTCATTAAGCACCGAAGGTCATGTCCTTACGCGACATGGCACTGTTATATAATTCACTGAAAGGAATCGAGGAATAGTCGGAGGCCTTGGGCAAAACTACTACTCACACAGTAAACCCTGTTTCAGCAAACCGGCACGCATTATTGAAATTCACTAGAGAGGCAAATCCCCATTTGTAAGAATCATCCAGGTTTTGAATTTCAACCTTTCATGCACAAAAGATTCTAGACTGCCCTGGATGAGTCATTTGTTGGGCATTACTTAATGACTTGTTGAACAAGTTAATGTTGCAAAGAGATGTCGGGTTGAATTCCACGCCACTTTTCAGTCTCGAAACTATGTTATGATTTTGTTGTGTTTTCTGCAAATGCAATAATAAGTTAATAAATAAATAAAGTGCTATCTATCATTGGTCTTCATGAATGCCGCTTATTTTATTTTGCTGCTACAACACAGAAATTACAAGATCCAATATTTATGCAGGATCATACAACATGGGGAAAATGCTGACCTCAGCAGTATACCTATTCAATATTTCTCCAGAACACCCATATCTGTTTTAAGAACTAATGAGGCTGAAATAATGATGCTGAGAGCTTCTCGTTTTCCACCAAAGTCTCCTTCACCCACACTTTTGTCACTCTCATTTTCTTTATTGCCCATCATACCAAGTAATCATGTCATTAGTTTGACTGAAGGTAGCTGAAGGCGAGCTGAGTCTTTGATGGGTGGCGGGTTGAGCACGACAGGATGGTCCAAGATAGTAAAGCTACGATATGTTCAAAGACTAACAGTTTTATCATCTCGCTTTGCAGTGGTGTTGTTTGCACAAAACCGGTGTTGGTGGAGAATATTGTTTTTTATATATGTAAAGCGAAACTTAAAGTCCTAACGCATCAAACATTGATATGTTTGACGTGTATGTGCTGTGAGCAAGGGCAACAAAGATTCAGCACACCTCCCTACACGGAAAAATGACTTGAACATTCAAAGCATCTGGATTCCATGTGGCTCTAAGCAAGGAGTCAGAGCGTGCACGTGTGCGCACACACACACACACACACACACACACACACACACACACACACACACACACACACACACACGCACACATCTCAAACTGCCGCCATTGCCAGACATGTTAGAACAGAGTCAGCAGTCGCTCCCTTCCCTCCCCGCCCAGGATTCAGGCCTGGACTCTGCATGAGTAACACCACCAAACTAGCAATCGCAGCGCAACACACCGCAGGAACATCAACCCAGCCATTACGTATGCTGGAAATAGCAGGAGCAGCCTTAAAGAAGAGGGTTAAAAAAAACACGAACTGCAATTATAACTAACCCCAACCAAAGCCCGTTGTTTTGTTTTAAGTGAAGGTCTTCCGTTTCGACTCAAGAAAAAAACGTTTGTGCAGGTGAACCGAGTCTCTTTTCCTGTGGGCAGGAGTCGGAGCGGGATTGTCTCCTGTTGTTTACACTGTCACACCTGAGGAGAGTCACAAGACCAAAATGAGGTGTACTGGGTTTAGTTTTTTTTTTCAACAGGAAAAACTTTTTTTTAACTCACTTTATGGAATCTATGAAGCCTCTACCTGGTGAAGTGTTATGAAGCCCTCTGGACCATTGAAATGACCGCAATGGAAAGAAAAAAGTAAAAGACTGCTTATATTTGAGATAAAATCCAAAACCCAAACAGACAACAACAACTATTCTTAAATCTATCTGTCTGATGACAGATACCCAACAGTGTATCTCTGTCTCAGCAAAACATCTACCTGCGACAAACCCTTCTTATACAACAACACATCCTGCAGGAAACAGTGAAAGCTGCACATGAAACAAGCTGATAAAATCCTCAGGGGGCATGGCTGCAGGTTAAATCTCACTGAGGAGGCCAAGAAAGCCGAGGGAAAAAAAACACAATCCAAGGAAAAGGAACAAAAGGAAGAGAAATGCAGGAAGAACATACCGATTTTTTCCCCCCCCTCTGTCTCCTCAGCCTACTTGGGTCATGGATATGGGGGCATCATGCACCATCCCTGCAGTCGCGGTAAAGTCGTACGAGCACGATGTTTTCGCTGAAAGTCAGGATGTGTGCAGTCTGCACTGGACCATTTTTTTGAAGGGCCAGTCAAAACACGAGGTTTATTCAGAAAATAAATAAATAAATAAATACATGTAGCCTATCTGAAAACTAGGTTGGCTGAAACCTGACTTTCCTGAGATACGAGACTTGAATCCATAAAAGTGGCTACATGGATGAGATGGCGTCTACTGATGGCAGCGGAGTGCCTCGGGCAACTATATATCTTACACGAAGACACCGTGAGAATTTGACTGCATTGCACACCCCTCATACTGCAGACAAATATGAAACAAGACTTTCTCATGATTCATGACAATAACAATAACCTCATCCTTTTCTCATACAGCGGCAGCACGCTGCTTTCCCAAATCAAATTGTCCTCATGTGCAAAATACAGTCCCTCTTTCACTTTGTCTTCAAGTAACAAGGCCAGAGGTAGACGTGGGTGTAAGGTAACAAAAGCATTTCACAAACCAGCGCCTGAAGAAGTATGAACGTGCCCTCTTTGCGTGTGCCGGTCTTCCCTGGGAGGATTTGCATTGCGAACAGATGATAATGTAAAATGTACATAACTTATCGCCAGTTACTGATGTGCAGAGCCACAGATGCTTTCTTCCTGTGTCGAGCAGTCTCTGTATTCATGCAGCAGCTCCAGCAAAAGAGAAAGCCAGCCCCGAGGCAAAGGATTCAGTTGAGCTTTTGATGCTGAGTTTAATACTTAGGAAATCGCTGATGAATCCAGAAAAAACAGCAGCTCTGACATTCTGAGAAGTGATCGAGATTGTCATCTGCGGCTGCATGACAGCGAGGTAAAAGGAAGGTCGTAAGTCCCAGAGAAAGATGCCAGAACCAGAATCCGGTCCTCATAGAAAGTTTAGTCCATTAGAGACAGGGGGAATGCCTTGTGCAATTATGGACCATCCTGACACACATTCCTACGGAGAGTCACTCATCTGAATGAATCACCGACTCTCCAACACCGACCATCTTTGTTCACGTTTCCTTTTTTTTTTTTGTTTCCTCCTCCAGCAGGACTCGTCCTGTGCAGACAGCACCTGCACCATTCACTTTGCTCTGTTGCTCCACCGAGCCAAGACAAGAGTCAGGATCTTCAAAAAAACATGGATTGTTTTTCTTCCGCTTCCCTTCTACAGCTGGAATGGCGACCTGCACAGAAAGCTCGTAGCCGGGCCACACAAGGCAGCTGAATAACCTGCCATATGTCCTGGATGGGTTTCAAGTGTTAACAGGGGATCCCCTGACTGACTGTGTCGGCCAAAAGTCTTGGTTTCATTTATAAATGGACAGTTTGAGAAATACAGAAACCTCCTGGACGTCCACACTTTTTAGCACATGAATACTTCTATATAATGGTAATTATCAGTTTGTCTTCAAAGGGACATTGCAAAATAGATACTTTCTCAGTGACTTAAGGTCTTTTTGAGAAAGCAGAAAAACCTTCCTTACCTGTCTCGTGATCATGAATGTACATTAGGCTGTAATGCTGTAATAATACCATTTGTTCCATCTGCCTGAAGATTATAAGTCAAGCTCTTGAGAAACTCAATCAATCAGGCAACTGAAGTGATATCTTAAGGCTGTGAGTTCTTCAAGATGCAGTCCTGCTCAATATAATAGACTGAATCAATTCTGCATTACGTTATACAGACACACTCAAAAAGTCTGACTGGCGACAATATTAGATTAACGTGTTTTGCTGTGGTGCTGGTATAACCACTGAATTTGTGGGAAAGCCTTACAAAAATCATAATTTCAATGAGCAATTAACATCTTGCATGTTTGTTCAGATGAGCTCGGATGACAAGTTCAGTATGGATGGAGATGATTCAGTTTAAAACAATTCACATTGACCTCAATGGAGTGAGGCAGTGTTTGTAAGCTTTTAATAAGCTGCATATCTGCAGGAAATCGACAGTATTCCTAAAAGCTTTCTTGTGCTTGAGTGCTGCCTGGTGTATCATTAAACAAAGAGGAAATTGTTGGCATTCCTGAGTGCTAAGACAACAACTTCACCGTTTGCGCAAAAAAAGAAAACAAAAGCGGGGATTTTCACAGCACCAAGCAGGACATCTTGGCAAAGGAAGCACTTAATTTTCAGTCATTAAAGCTTTGGCATCTCACATGCGTCAGTGCGCCAATTACACTACTATGGCTACTTCCAGACCCGTTTGTTTGTTTGTTTGTTTTTCTTGTTGTGGGTAAATCAAAATAAATAAGCACACTTTTCTTTGAACGAAAAACCCTATTTTCAGTCTTACAATGAATAATATAAATAAATAAATACACGAGAGGAATAACTATATGGTTAAAACGTGCTAATAAAACTGTTCCTGGAGCGATGAAATGACACAACACAGTAAAATCTCCTGGCAGCATCACTGCCGATGAAGCAACGCAGCGTCTCTGTCCTGACTTTGCGCGAACTGTGATGGATTCAAACAACACAAAATAGTCGTATTGACTCCGAAATAGATAAGCAAAACATACATGTTTCACATGAATGAAAAGATCAGTTAGTAAAAATGAAAACCCTCCTGCGCTCAGGTGATACAATTGGTTAAAGAAGGTTGAGGAATGCAGGCGCACAAGGAAAAGGGAACAACTTACCTTTAAAAGGGGGGGGGGTGAGTTATTCCTTTTACATAGATTAATCCAAACAAGGGTGTTTAAATAGGAGAAAACGGGGAACTCCTCAGTTTGAGAAGACTTCACTAAGTTTCAGAGAGCAGACGTCGATCGGCGCCTTCGCTGGAAAACGGAGCCACACTGCGTTCCCTCGGAAAGCCTACTTTGGAATACACGTGCGGTCTGTGGGAGAGCCGAGGGGGCTCTGGGAGAAGATTTCAAATCTATACTGATTTGAATTAGAGGGAACAGCAAAGTATTATATCAAAAGGAGTATTTGAATAATATTTACTCAGAAGAGAAAAGCCCCAGCATGCTTTGTCCTATTAAGGTCTGGATTTACTGCTATGCTATAAACGTAAACCCCCTCACTGAGCTCTGACTTAGTATGGCCCACGGCTGCCTCTCATTCCATTCCTGTGCGTGTGTGTGGCGTGTGTGTGTGTGTGTGTGTGTGTGTGTGTGTGTGTGTAGGCGCTCTGCAGCAGCACTACATTTTGGAAGGGGCAGTGAGGAGAAATAGTAACGGTGTCGTCCATGTTTATTAAAAGCGCACTCAGAAAAGTTTTATGAAGTGCGACACTTTCTTTTTGCTTCGGGATCGCCAGCACGTTGCAGATATATTTTTTTTTATTATAAGGCCTCTCTCTCTCTCTCTCTCTCTCTCTCTCTCTCTCTCTCTCTCTCTCTCTCTCTCTCTCTCTCCCCAGTGGCCCTTATTAGAATGCAGTAACAGTATAATAAATGTTTTCACAGTTATGGGAACGTGAAATCATCTCAGAGTGAATTTGAACCTAATGGATCAAATGGCTTCAACTTCAAATAAAAGAGGAATGCAATATAAGCAGAAGTAGGAAGAATATTGAACATTTAGAACTAAGGGTGATTACTGTTGCTTTAATCACCCTTTACAAGTAAACATAATTCTGAAAAATAGAAAAAAAAAATCTGCAGTTCAAGAGTAGTAAAGTCTGAGTATGAGAAACTCTCCACAAAAATATTGATCAAAGTAGAAGGGAATTACCTTCTACTTAATATCAATTATGTGGATATTTGCAATTTGTCATTCTACTGCTGACATTAACATTTTTTCACCACTAGTGGCTTATAAGTCTGTATTCCAAGGCTTAAAAAGTTATTATTTATGACCTCTTCATGGTACATTTTCCAACACAAGTAGATTTGTATTATAAATAGTTGGCCCACTATTGCATTTTTGCTTAGAATTGTATAAAATGAGAAGGCAGAAATGCCTAAGATTGTTCACACTAGTTGCTGGGTGTAGTAATAACATGTATATCAAATAAGGAACAAATCAAACATGCAGTAAAGAGGCATGTGCTTACATTACACAGTCTGACCTTTGAGGAGCCACACAAGCGAGACGGTCCCTTGTTCAAGTCTGGATTAAGGTTTGGCGCCTCTGTAAGTGTGTGTGTGTGTGTGTGTGTGAGATTGTGACAAAATTGTCGGTTTGAATGTGAGCGTGTGTGTGATTGTACCTCTGTATTTGTCCCAGCCTGGCGACCTGGGTGTACCGTACCTGTGATCAGCTCCAGCGCCCCACAATCTCAGTAGAAACAGTTTAGAAATCGAATGGATGAATGAACCCTTGAGGAATTTCAATCCCACAAACAATTTAGCTTTGTTGTCAAATGTGCCATGGCATTTATCTCGCGCCAAACTTAATTAAAGTGGGTAAAACTGTAAAAGTTAATGTTATTTCTTGTGAACTTTCAAACAAAACCATTGGAAATAATGCGATATCTGTCCATTGTAAAATATCTGACCCATGACTGTATGTTCGAAGAAATATTGGATTTGATTTTTGTTTAGTTCTTGAGTAAAATTATATTATTTCTCAAGTCAGGAAGCCTCTGCAGAAACACTTGTGGCATTATCTTATAAATTCATAACAATTGATGCAAGATCGGCTGATATCGTTATTTACATCACCAAAGATAAGATAAAATACAAAGAAACAAGGTTCCTAAGCTTATATTTGACTTCAGAAAAGGGGGGAAAACAGCAAATATTCTTCCAAATACATTTGCACTGTTTTGTAAATTAATTGTCTGTTAACTGTTTAGCAACATTTCTTTGAGTTTTACCTATGGCTATCGGAACACTGAAATAAAAAAGTCCTCTAAGTGCTGCGTAATAAAGACTTTTGGAATATATCTTTTGTTCGTGTTTCATCATTTCAATGACAAACCTCAGTGATTCCATACCATAATATCACACTGTGGCCTCCAGGCAACAAAGCTTAATCTGGCTGGAGATATCACTTTTGTGATTGATCAATTTTTAGGAAACCTAAAGCTCTTTTTCCTTAAAAATGAAAATGGCAAGCAATTTAAAACATACAAAATAAAAAAAAAATAAAAAACATTGTTTAAACACTACATGCAACCCAGTAAACATGACATATGTATTGTGCAGAGAAATAAATGTACACAAGTGCTTGTATCGCTGTCCCTCTGCTTCCCACGAAGCCTCGTCCTTCACCTTCAAGATGTCAGAAAGTGGTTTTCAAAGTGGGGAGAGCCCCTCTTGGCTGACACAGTGACCTGTAATTAGTGCTCGGGGGCCCTGACTCCGCTTCAACCGCCTGTCAGACAGAGGAATGAGTGCCAAACATGAAAAGGGGCAAGGAAGTGTGCCTGGTCAAGCTAGGCTAAACCCCCTCCGGCCCAAACTGCATAGGACTTTGAAGTGACATCAGAAAGAGACCTGTGAACAACAAAGGTCCCCATTGAGTATTATTTAACAAAAAAAAAAAAAAGATAAAATCCCTTTCGTAATAAAACACAATTCCCTGGATCGAATCAGATACTCCTCAGATGATTTTCAGCTACGTTCAAAGTCGGTGACTGGATGAAATCTCCTTTTAACCAATATCTTGATTTTTTAAATACATTTCTGTGCCTTTTCCCACTAAACGCACGCAAAACCAAAAGAACACTGCTGCTCCTTATGTGTCGTACCTGACACATCCACTGACATACGCCCACCACTTCCCTCTGGAAACCGCAGAGGGCTTCCAGCCTTTGTCTGTGGACGCGCTGTCTTGATTTGATTAGCTGGCTCGAGACAGGCTGGAGGTGCAGCAGAAAGCAGGTTGGGCTCTTTGTTGTGACCCGAGCTGGCTAATTGAAATACGTCCCTCTGCGTTTCTGAGTGCCCAGGGGAAAGATGAGTCTACCCCCCACCACACTTCTGTCATCCTTCAGAGTCCTTGCCATTAGCTCATTCGCTGGCCTAAAGTGACACACGACACACGCACGCATGCAAATCTCAATGCCACATTGAATGTACAAAGATCATCATTGGAAACTCCTCATAAAAACATATATAGTTTATACTCTTAAGTTCCAGGTCACAAACTCACGATAATCTCATTGCACACAAAATTTCCTAGTATCAGACAACAATATAGACAACTCCCATCATGAAATAATCACAAGAGGTAACATGTTTTTTTATTCTCTTTATGTGTGTTGTTAAATCCATTTGCGAATTGACATGTGACACTAACAGTCTTAGTACAAGTAATTGCACCACAGTCCACTTGGAAAGTGTTCCTGACGCAAAATGCATTTTGTAGACTAAACTATTATGCATATTTTAGCAGAACATCATGCACCGTGTGTTATTTGATTTTCCCTCTTTGCCTTGAAAAGAATGCTTGTGTATCTGTACAGTTTGGATTGGACATCCAGCATGTGTTTTGAATACTCCCCAGAGCTTGGACCTGACATTCAGTCGAAGCACCGGCAGATGTTGTCTAATTGTGGTCATCTGTCACTCTCTTATGTAAGGATACATACCGATCTCATTGAACAATGCTGGAAGTGAAAGCGCTGGCAACGTCTCAGCTTTAAGTGCCAGAAACAAAAAAAAACAAAAAAAAGATTGCTGGTTATGTTTATTTTATGTGTTTTTTCACGAGTTTAGATTTCGATCTGTTTTCAGACGATAAGCCAGATGGCTGGTCAGTTGCATGAGATACTTGATTCAATATTCACCCCTCCTCTGGGAAATATCAGGGAAATTAGGGAGGGCTGTCTTCTTGGAAGATGAATAACAAAGGGTTACGTGGAAAGAAAGGCTTTGAGGTGCACTCCGGCGTGTTGTAACTATATCAGAGTGCACTATTGAAACAGCTCACTGAAAGTTTTGAGAATGAACTCGCTCATCCTGCTATATTAGAGAAAGAACAGCAGTCATTTTGAGGCCCTGGTGTACCATAAAATTAGTGGAAGAGCAATACTCCAGAAATGTTGCTGAGATCCCTGCAGGCAAACTCTGAGATGAGGGCATTGATCTAAGTTATTGTACTGAGGCCTTCATCAAATGGTGTCTGAGAAGAATACATTAATATTTCCTTGACCCAGTAATGGAACTCTGAATACAAAACGTGGTGCAGAGATTAGACGGTCAATTGTTGCCATTTTAATCATATTTTGACATAATCTGTGGTTTTAGAAAATGCTCACCAGCATCAAACCAGACAACCATTTGGCACAAGTTGTATTCTGCACAGTCACAGAGTTAAGAGGGGAAAATATACACAAAGAAACAAAGCAAGGAGCAATTGAGGGGAGGAGGAGGAAGAGGAGGAGGAGGAGTAAAGTCACCAGATGGTACAGTGAAGAATACACAATGGTAACACAACACTGGCTTTATTCAAAGTTCTGTTGTAAGCCTACACTGCAATATTAAACACAAAGAGTCACATTATGTTGGCTATAGTGGTCATTGGTGAGGCAACGATTTAAGAAGTTTCACATCTTTATCTTTACATGTGTATGTTGGTTGATGTAATGGGATTTCCAAGGAAGAAATTTGTGCTCAAATTCATGTATTTCTATATTTCTTCGAAAACTTGTGTTCAACAACAGTTGTCATGTCAGTACGGTTTCATTTAACACGCGTTAAAGAGGCTGAATCTGTCACCCACCTCTTACATATTTATGAAAACCATTCGAAATTACACTTTAACGTTGTCATGTTGCATCAAATTTATGCATACAGCGCAAAGATACTGCATCATTGGTAATAGACTTTCTAAATCCATGGCTTAACTTTGTGGTTTTCATAGAGAGCCTTTTCCCAGCTAGGATTTTTTTTTTTTCGATCATGTTATATTTTTTACTCCAAAGAAAAATAAAGTTGAGGATTTTACTATTAATCATGTGATTAAAACATGCTATAAGTGTAATGGAGACTAATTCAATCCATTAAAAAACCCGAAGTACAGAACCATAGGTTTAATGGTCGCATTCGACAATTTACAGACAATATACAGCTTTATCAAATATTTTAAATGGATAGCATCTAAAATGCAGAGCCATGCTTTTTGATCTGAACAGCCATTAACAGTAATATTTCATGATGCAAAAACATCTGGCATTCAACTCCATAAGGCAAAGGTGCTGGGAGGGCTCATTCACCCACACTTTGAAAATCTCTGGCTTAATTGAATGAGGAATAATATCATTCAGATAGACTAACTTAATTGTAAAAAATATGGATGTTTTATTTTAAATGTCAAGTCATGCTTGCAAATCATTTTCTTCTACTGAATTGGAGGAAATATGGATTTGACTCCCATGTTTCTCCATAAGACAAAACAACTAATCATTACTAATTCACAGCAACACAGACTGAGACAAAGAGCTGCAGTGAAAATGTAGCATCTGGGTCCAAGACTGCTTATAATACTACTTGTGGGAGATTTAAGTTTCAATTTTGACATAAATAAGAAGATAGATATAGATAAATACTCTCTCTTCATCTGAGAGCAGGGCATGACTTTTACCAGCCACACACATGGCTTCTTTAGTAAATCAACAGGGTTTCTCCTCTCTGAGGTGTTTATTTATGAGGCGCCCATCCAGCAAGAAACGCAGGATGTTACCAGTAGGGAAATTCCCACTTTTGAGCCAGCGACATTCACAGGAGAAGAAATAACAAATACAAGGCTGACAATGTTGTCATCACTTGTTGAAGCTAACACATAATTGTGAGGATGCTTCATCGATATCAGTATAATTCAGTCAGTTATAACAAACCTCACCTCTAAATATATTGTAATACAGGTTGTTTTTTAAATGGAAAGCAAAATGCATGAAAGTGACTTTTTCAAAAAAAACTTCCCCGGACTATCCAAATGTTCACACTTTCTATAGAGCACCAAATTCAACAACATTAATAACTAGTTTTACACATTTTTGCAGAAGCTAACAGAAGATGGTAAACTCACCGCAGCGAGTTGTTCCAGCAGACCCCAGTTGACAGATGACACACGGGTGGCAGACAGTCACACACCCCTGAGAGCAATTTAGAGTCACCAATTAGTCTCAAAAGCATGATCGGAGCACCTGGAGAAAACTCCACACAGACAGGTCCCCAAACCTGGTCTCAAATCAACGACATTCCCACTGTGAGGTGGAGCGCTAACCACTACATCACCTTGCAGCATCTTAAAGTTGAGAATAAATACAAATAATGCATAAAAAAAATCATTTAATTTAAGTATATATCTGATGGTTGTTTTAGCCTGACATTTGCTGGTGAGGCAGGGTCCAGAGAAAAGACGAGGGTATCATACTGGTAATGAAATATTACAAAATACCACATCTGCATTCTTTAGCTTGCTTTTGCTCATTCCCCCATGGAGCATGGAGAGATTTTCTCTTGCTTCTATTGTTCACTTCTTCTCTCTGAAATGCTGCAACATTGTGTTGTCAAGCTAAAATTCCATGGATATGATACTGGACAAGTTTCTGGATAAAATTATTAAATAAGCCAGCACTTTTTGCTTACCTGGTTGTACTACCTTCTTTTTGTTTTGTTTCACTAACCTTCATCTGTGGAAACATGAGACATAAAGTGTCCACTGTGTGTGTGTCCTCGCAGAGAGACGCTGTTTTGTTTTGATACATCCACGTGGCTAATGTAGCAACCTGGGGTCATGATAGTGCGGTCGCTATACAGGCCTCGTCTAAGCACCAGCTGTCATACCTGGCCTGTTCCCCGTTCACAAAGCCACCTGGCAGTTTGTCAGCTCTGCTTTCGGCTCTGCAGAAACGGCTTCTCGTCTTTGGTCAGTTTCATTTGCAGTAAGTTCAACAGAAATAACACACTATTCAGGCTTAAAATACATCTTAAGGCCGATTGTGTCATTTTTGGATAACATTTTAATGAGTTCAGCGATAGCACTATAGATGGATTTCTCCAATTTGTCTTATAGTTATCACATGCAGCAGTCGAAGAAGAAAAAGCATGTCTTATGAGTATATTTCTTTGTATATTCACACTGAAAATACATTTTCTCAGTCACTCCAACTGCAGTTAAATAAGGCTGTTTGAACCCCTTAAGAAACATATTCTTTATAAGCCTCTCGAAAACAACAGATGTCAGCAAGACAACAAGGTCAGCCTCGGATGTAATTTCTTATACATGCTTAATACACCACTGGACTGAGGGCCAAATCTCTTTGTTTTCTTCTGGAAAAGTCTAGTTTAGCGTAGTATAGTTAGTTTAGCTTCCTGTCACAGAAAAAAAACAACCCTAATAAAAACATCATCCAAGAAGAGCTAATCAAGACTGGTTCAATCCAATCTCACATTTGTGTGAAATGTATGAAAATGTTTAAGGAAAGTACAAATGTCATAACTTTTAAAATGAAGTGTGTCCATATGTTGAGAAATGCTTCTTTATTATGGTATTGATGGTCAAAAGAACATTATGAAATATATTCATGCGATTGAGATATCCATTTAATCCAGACTATAGGTGTTTCTAGATGGTGGGGATTTTCTAAACTTTGGGCAAAAGGAAGGATTCACCAAGGACCGGTTCCTTGATATTCCTACTTACACAGAAGGGCCGACAATCATTCACACTATCACACACAAACAATTGAAGTTTGCTCTTTTACTAATTTTAGGCTGGTTTAAATTGTGCAAAGAAGCTCAAGTCAGAGAAAACATACAGACATAATACCTTTCTGATTATTTTGGTGTTTTACATAAATGTCTTTGAAGCCACTTTCAATGGCGGATATGACACTTTGAAATGATCAGACACAGGAATCACGTTCAGTCTTTTATATATTTTAAATTATTCATTACAGGTATTGAGTGCCATTATGAATCGAAAGATGCAAAATTGATGTGTTTTTACCCATGAGTGTCCCCCCCCTGACCACTAAGACAGGAGGACAGGAGTCTGTCAAACAGAGTTTTACAATAAATGCCTAATGGACCTTTTTATTACAATCGTAAACAATTATTGATTCCCTCTGTCGGTCAATGTGAGTTCCAGTTCGCCACAGATCATGACTTCCCTGCGAGTTGATGCTGGCGGCCTCAGCTAGAGTGTTTCATAAAGGCTGAAGGGAAGGATGGATAGTTGGCTGTCCTCGAACTAAATTGGAGCTGAGTTCAATGCAGGCTTTGTCCTTTACTGTCACAGCCGCATTTATCTTTGCTTCACCGTTGAGTTTACAATAAATGTCTCTATGTCAGTGCAAGTCCTTGCTGCACTGATTCGCTGCGAATACACACCGAACAATGGATTAAAAATAGCAGCAGGCTGAACTGAACAGTGAGCACTTTCCACCAGAGCTATTAATAACTTCTCTATATATTAATATTGTGTATTGTCTGGTAGCCAAGGTCAAAGTGTGTCAGTGAAAAGCTCCTGAGCAAGCACTTGCTGTATGACTAATGTTGTGTGCAAGAACACAGGACACCTTGAAAACCTTTTCTATCCTCTGTAACACCCTCACCCATCGCTACCCAACCCTGAAATACTAGAGTTTTTTGTTACTTCCTAAACTGTGCAGCACATCCGCAGTCCATTAACGTGAATTAAGATGTTTACCTTTTGGTAAAGCCTCTACAGCAGCTCTCAATCAGCAGGTTATTGTCTGTTCCCGCCACAGGTCACTGGTGGTTCCTGAGTCATAAATCACCTGCGCTAACCCTGTCCAACATCTCGCCGCACTGCTACGGTTGATTGTCGCAGCGGGGGTAAGAATATCTGTTGTCTGGATTAGTGTTGATTGTAATCGCTGATCCTTCTCGGCTGTAAAGGTCACAGAGCTGGAGGCCGTAGAAAGGCTGGAGGCTCAGGGGCAACAAAACAAACACCACCCCCGTTCAGCTCGTCCCCACCCCCGATTGCACTGGAATGTGCCTCCACCGTTAACGCTCTGTGTCCGAATCCAATCTGTCGTCCCATAATCTAAATGTCAACACGTAATGTCCTAAACAACAATGTACAAAAGATGTGTGTCTATGCTGAACATAGGAAAGTCATCTCTGCGCCATTGTAGCCCCCGCATCTCACAACCCCCTCCCCATTTACTGAAGTAATAACAATCTTTGAATACTTTATGTGCGTTGGGGGTTGAGTTTAAACACAGACCTGAGCAGGGCACGCCATGAACAGGCTGCCAGTCCATCACAAGATACAATAGTACAATTCATTCTATTTCTGAATGGATAAGGTCAAAAATGTTGGACGTGGATGTGGTGGCTACTCCAAAGCATAAATGTGCAGTGTTTCAAACCTTTCTTAGTATAGTTTGCCTTTCTCCCACAATTGAAACACATGTATTTTTAGGTAATTGATGATCCTGAATTGACCTGAAGTGAAAAAAAGAATTTTTATGTTAACCAACTGGTGGGCTGGCGTCCTGCCAGGGGGTACCCTACCATTTCCCCCAATGTTATCTGGAATAGTCTCCAGCTCCATAGTGACCTTCATGTGGATAAAGTGGGTAGAGATGATGGATGGCTTGATGGATGGACTGAGAGAGGTTGCTGCCACTAGTTCATGGATTTTATGATTGGATTAAAAATGGCCAACACCATTTAGAAGAGCACCTGCCTAATAGTCAGACACGTCCATTTTTGAAAATGGTACATTGTTTTTGTTTCGGAAAGAAAATATCCTCTAAAAACTCAAGAGGGCCTTTTTGTCTGTCTTTCATTCAGTTTGTAAACTGTTGAGCAATACCGAAAAAGATCCTGTCATGCCACCTTTGTATCATTTGCCAAGTAGAGCAGGAAGGGTCATGCAGACACAAAGATGACACGTATCTCTGACGGTGCAACATCCTTGAATGAAATCACCTTTACAATCTTGGCTGGGTCCTTGGCAGCGTCCTGTCAACGAGAGCACATCTACTATGAGACAAAACAAGATAAAATAGACGACATGGTCAAACAAAGAAGCTACAAAGAATGCACTGTTATGCAGAGAAACGAAATAGGGGTAAAGATAAATATTTGCCATCACTGGAGAGGTGTTTGGGTTTCGAGCATCTCGTCCAAAGTCCAAAAACTAAAATTGGTCACTTTTATCACTGCCCTGTACACTTTGTGCCAGTAAAAGCAGAGAGCGAGGGTAAACACAAAAGAGCCTGATGCTCAACATCAACTGGTGTTGTCATTTTTGTTTCCCGGATGAAAAATGTACAATTCTGTGAGCGTCGGCCAGCAGGATTATGAATCCTGTTGATGTATGTCGTAAAGGCTCGGAAAGCGCCTCCGCTGTTCCCCCTGACAGAAACACACCAAAATGAACCCTGCCGTCCTCCCACATGTTTGACTTTCCTCATGTTGTGTCTCCATTGGGAGAGATAGAGCCGCGGATCAGAGGAGAAACCGGGAGGAAGCCGGATTAAAACTACTGGGAGGATGGTGGGTGTGGGAAGTTTGTAAGGATTATACAATAAATCGTCAGAATTCCTGATAAGACACAACTCTTAAGTCCCAGTGTTAATACCACCATGCTATATTTATACAGCAGCTCGATTTGTCATGTTTATATGGCACCTAAAGTGGAAATATTTGTACTTTTAATCCTCTGACTCTGCTAGTTTTAGAGGTACTAGATTCACAAATCAACGTCACATAAACCTTTCATATGTATAAGGTACCAGCAGGATTAGGGATCTTCTAGTCTCTTCATTTTTGGTTGTTATCAAATTCTATTAATCTTATTGCAGATTTGTTAGTTGAAAATGTCTTTTTTGTTTGTTTCTTGCAAAAAAGTCATGGACAGGTCTGGCAAGGTTTCTGGCAATGATTGGTGCTTTTCTTTAAAGACAGGACATCTCAGGACTTGTAACTGTCAATAAATTGAAAGTATTAAAACAAGGTGCCTTAGCAGTGTTAATAAAGTCGGCTTGAGAATCAGCACATTCATCTATTTACTGTATCTCCTTAAACACATTGATTAGAAGTTTATTTTCCTCAAAGCTTGTCCGATTTAATTTTCATAGGCCTAGAGGATTTTGGATCATACTTACGGGACTTGGACTGATAAAAACTGCCAAGTAGTATGCCAAACTCAGCTACTCTCGCAAAACAATCAGTCTGACATCACGATGATTTGCAAGTGTCTTTGTTGAACAGACCACAGCTGACACATTACTCCATCCATCACGTCACACAGTAACAGAGCCCTTTACACTGCACTTTAGACGACGGTCACAATGAGCATCTCTTTACTAAGACGTGTGTTCTTCTCAGTTCACGTGGGATGAAAACACAGCGTGCACGTGCTCTATCAAGACATTGATTTAACGCTGGGGGGACAGGAGCTGCCTGGTCAGGCTCTTTAAATCTCTCAGGGACATACTGAGTGAAGGGACCGTCCGGTTTTAACCGCTCTTCCTGAGCACCGTGCGCCCACACAAAGGCTCAATGTTTGCGTCTTATGCGTCCCTCTAAATGCGCTCCATGCTTCCAAAGGAGATGCTAAAAATAGAAGCTTGGAAGAAGAGTTTGCAGGCCCTCAGGGTTGTGTGAGAACGGCACATTGGTCCTGCTGTGTGCTCAATTGTAAAGGTTTAAAGGTTTGTCAGGTTTTTTGTTCATGTAACAGCAGCTAAATAAGGCCTGTTCCTAAAGGTAATTAGAATAATTCCCTGGTCACCTCTCTTTAGAGGCCTACACAATATGTCTCACTGGGATAAGGCCCGGGGCGGATGACCAAGAACCTACTGGAGAGAATATTTACTTTGGTTGGTCTGGTAACAACCCTGAGTCCGAGAACAGCCTGGGGATGGATGGATGGATGGATGGATGGATGGATGGATGGATGGATGGATGGATGGATGGATGGATGGATGGATGGAACCCTAACCCGTGACTCTGATTGTGCAATTCATTTAGGAAAATGACCTCCTCATCAAGGTCTGAATATTGTTTGAACTCTCAGTCTGTGTTATTTTTTTGTGATTGTCATGTTGAAATGTTTCTTGTGGACCCCAGGATGTGATTACAATGCTCTTTGAATAAACAACAAACAAAATAATGTTTTTATGAATGTGCTCCATTGTCTTCACATTGACGTTATACGTAAATGGAGACAATAAAAAAAGAAATTAGCTGTTATGATCCCACAAGCAGACAGGAAAACTATAAATTGTGTTATATCATTTGGTTTTGCTGCCAATCGTATGAGTGGCCGATGAAAATGGCAATGGTAATAATGCGCTTTTACTCAGGGTTATTTAATTGTATATTCTAGAAAAAAGTCTTTTTAAAAGATAAATATAGGTTTTACTGTCTTGCATGCATGCTTGACTTTAATGAGGGACTGACTGAGACACTCGGTCATCCTGCTCGGTCTTGTGCCCGCTGAGCTCCCTAAACACCCGGCGACGAAAAGACTTGATGGTTTGTTATGGTCAGTAATTATAGAGCTACCCGACACGGACAGAGCACAGGGTCACAGCAGAAATCAGGGAGTGGCGGAGTCGTGAATGTTTACCATGCTGGTGGCCACGCTGCCTGTGGATTACATCACCATCAGATTACGTCATCTGGTGAAACTCTCCAGCCTCCTCTCATGACTGGATCTCTCTGCAGTGACTTTATACCAGCCTATGATGCTGATATACAAACCGTGATCTGTGGAGCCATTCTCTCTCTCTGTCTCTCTCTCTCGCTCACTCTATGTGTTCAAGAATAAATGCAGAGAGATTCAGAAAACTAACAGCTCTGCTAATAACTGCATGCCCTGTTTTGAAAGGGCATGGTCATTATTTTCAGATAGAGTTTCATCTGATGAAGTGAGCGGCCATTAGAGCTGCAACCATGCAGCAATGAGCTAACATGGAATAGTGCAGGTGATTTTGTAACTAAACAATTCAGTTTGGGTTTGTATACCGCTACATAAAAGTCAGTTCAATTCCCAAGGTTCTGTAAAGTGTGTGCTAAATTGCATGCAAATAGATGGCCCATTTGTTTCCATGTGTTTTGCACGTGATCATCCAAAGACAACACCATGAGTCATGTCATGAGCAAACGTAACTGACGGTGTTGCTCGCATTTCACATGTTTACACAAGAAATACTCGCTGGAAAAGGGATCGTTTTCATGTTCGTTTGCTTGTGTTCATCATGGAGTGATTGGGCGGACAATTGAACTCCCATGGAGTTGAATGGGTTAGTGGAGGAAGTTATCAAATACATTTTTGCATTACAGCAATTAAACTATATAATAAATCCACTATATAAGAGATGTGGTGAAAAGTTGTAAGTTAAGGAAACCAAAAAAGTCCATTAAAAAAGTTCATTATAAAAGACAGAACATTAAAAAAGATAAAACACAGAAAAACAAAATCTTTGAAAATCTTACAATAAGGTGACTTGCTGAGGAAATGCTGACAGCTGAAACCATTTGTACCTCCCTTTCAAAAGCGGTACAACAGATACAGGTGTTAAAAATCAAGTTAACAGAATAGAGTACATGTTATTAAAAAAACATAGCCAACTTACTGAATACTGACTAAATAAATCAGGAGACAGAAAGAGAAGCAGCTTGTTTTTCTTTGTTCGGCTGAGTCATAGGATGTTGCTCCCGACCAGTAATTTCACCTGTCATTGCCCTCACAAATAGAACTCCCTGTTAAATCTGCATTTTCATCACTGGGTGCCTCTATTAGCAGGGAACACTGGAGCCAATGGCCGGAAACAATTGGTTTTCATTCATTTAGAGTCTCACACACAGCCTGGATGTTCATGCTTGTGAGTTTGCAATGTTTTTCTTCTGTCTCACAGTTTGATTCCTGGACTTGTTCTCTGTTTGTACCCTTAGTTCTTTGTCAAACATGTTTTTATGTTTGTTTAAAGTGCGTCAGAAATAAATCTGGTATTACTGGACATTATTGACAATGCTGCAGCTTGTGATCATACTCTAATTTACACCCCATTTGTTCAAAATATCCCCAAAGGCCCGTTTGAAAGAAAGTCACGACTCTTTCATGATCTGAGATGTTTTGTGCTTCGCCTAAATGAGCAACAGGCTTCACGAGCTGAGATTGATTATCAGAAAGCTCGATTAGCAAACTCATGAGCGAAGGTTTCCTGGCTGTTCATCAGACGTAATGAGCAAACTGAAGAGTTATGGCTCTCTGAGTGAATGAAATGAGCGTGATGTGACTCATGCTGTGCAGGAGGCTCGCCCAGCACAGCAGCTGCTCGTCGCTCTGTCTAAACAACATCCATAACGCAGTGCACGTCAACCACAACCTGCTTATGTTTCAAAATCTCTTATAACACAGTGTCATGCTTGTGGATCAGTTTAAACTTTCCAGGCACCAATAGGCAACCAAGGGGAGTTGATGCTTTAAATACTATTTAGTTATCTATGGCTGCAGCACAACAGAAGATAAATAGAGAGCTAACATCTGAAGCATAATCTTGTGTTAGTTTTCTTGTTTGACATGGATTACTTCACTTAAAAGTGTGTTGTCTCTTGAACTGACCACATCAAGCACGAGAGCAAAGTTTTAACAATTTCATTATGGTCTTTGCTCACAAAGCCAGCTGACTGTCTATCTAGGCTACATGGAGCCTTCAGCTTTCACTATGGTTCTTACATTTTTCCCAATGAAACACATCCAAAATGTTGTACAAACAGCTCACCGGATGGAAAGAAAAACACCTCTGAAGGTGCATTCCCTCTACGTGATCAAACAGCATCCTTGTGATGAATCAGGCCTGCAGGCTCGTCAGGTGTTTATCACTGAGCGAGCTATCCCGGCTTTTGATTGGTTCTCTGCTTTCTTTCATTCGTTCTTTTTGTTTTTTATCTTAGTGACACGACTTTGACTTACGGTTGCATGACAAGACATGAGGAGATGCCCTCGTTGGGGTTATGCCGGAGTTTCTTCTGAATGTCACGATGAAGCACGGCGATGACGTTCTGCAGCATGATAATGTTTACCTGCTTGTTTCTGCTTGCCAAGATCTTCAATCATAGCTCACATTTAACAACGTCAGTGTGATCCAGATCCACGAGCTGCTGTGTGAATGTGTGTCAGGCTGTAATTACAACCTGGTAACTGTTTATTTGTTGTTGTTTTTTAAGTCTCTTTACAGCTTCACCTCCCATCGTAAATGAGCTTTACAGTATCTGGCAGGATGGGTGCTGGAGGGATGCAAAGATCAACAAAGGGAATTTTTGTGGGCTATTAATCTCCTGCAGGTTGGCCTGCGTCTCTCTCATGCAGTAATGGGCTAATTAAGGGGAACAGTAACCCGTGGGAGTGCCACCCACCTTGTGTGTACCACACTGTAAAACATACCTGTTGACCTTAGGTTCAAAGGAGTTTTTTTTTTTTTTTTTAATTTAATGATGCAGAGAAACTTTGCTGCTTTCCCAGATAATCTTGTTTCATTACAGGCCAGTAGGAAAAGCACATATAAGTGGAAATGGCTTGTTGAGTGTTAACTAGCAGCAAGCGGTGATCAAAATTAAGCACACGCTTCACACAATAGTGTTCCTTATGCAAACAACCTGAAATGTTTAACTTGAAAAAGGTTGTAAATGGGAATTATGATGCGAGAATGCTTTACTGTGATGCCACTACTGATCCTTAGTAGGATTGCAGTAACTGGATACAGTTTCAATGGGAGTTGGAGAGCTTTACCCTAAAGCTGTTGTCTTTTGGCAAACATTTGTTTTCCTCTATGATCTGTCTGCTTTGGTCTGCTTTTACAGTAGTTTCAACTGTTTGTTGCTGCTTCTTCATGTTAAGAGTTACATTTCTAAGCAATTTGTTACTTTTTTATTTCACATAACCAGTGATGTTCTAAATAAATAATTGTGACTGCAATCATCTCTAAATATTCATATTAATAACACGACTACTTCATCATAGGTATTGGCGACTTCACATTCACCTGTGCTTAATTAATAAATTCCTAAAGGATTCATTTTTCTTTGTTAATGCTCCATTGATTTTGTTGTACACTTGACTTGTTTCCTTATCTGTGTTAGGTCGCGGTAACGTTTTGAGATTGATATTTTTTCAAAGGTATTAAATTATTTATCTACTCATCCATTCACCCATGTTGTACACCACTTTATCCGTTCAAAAGGTCTTCGCCTTGATCCCAGCTGACGATGGATGAGAAAATACAGCCTGAACGAGCCATAATTCACACCCAGGAGTAATTTTAGAGGAACCAATTCTTCTCCATTTTTATCCAAAGAAAATCCATGAATGCTCAAGGAGAACACTCAGTCTCTACACAGAGAGGCCCTGACGGTTTATATGTGTTTATTTTTATTTTTTTTAAGAAATCATAACTTTTTTTATTCATCATTGTGTCAATCGAAGGGAGTACATGAAATTGATTGATAGTTCATCACTTGTATCTTTCTGTGACATGAAAACAATGACCAATGTTGTGTCTCCTATCCAAATACTTCAGGCAATGATTAACTGGTGCCTTGAAGCTACTCCACCTGCTGCTTTCACTGTGTGATCTTGTTCTGTGGTGTCAGCTCAACTTGCCCACTCTCCCCTCTCATCAACAATATAATACTCCAGTGATCAAACCCTGAACTCTCCCACACACACACACACACACACGCACGTGCGCACACGTACACTCAGCAGGACAGCTTCAAAGCACCTGCACACAGACTCCTCCCTCTCTACAACCACATTAGTCAGTCTGTCTCGGCTGAAAACTAATTCTTACCGGCTTTTTAGCTTGACTGCACTGTGGGTGCATCGGCGAAAGCCTTTGATCTGACAAAAAGATACAGTAAGTGCTGTTCTTTTGGGAGCCTTTAATGCAAATTACAAAAAATGATGGAGAAATAGAAAAGGTGCAGTTTATCAATGTTGTGGTGATTTCATATTTCATATTTCTGAACTGTACTTCAATAATAATCAACTCTTATGTTAATCAACAAAAAGCAACACTTGATGTAGGTATCAGCTAGCACCAAACCTTGAGTCACTTGACTCTGTAAACAATCTCAAGAGATGTTTACAGTTCATTTTGTCTCAGCAGCTCTTATTACAAAACGGGTGAGGTATTCTGCTGAATTTCCTGCTAATTGTGTGGAAGATCAGTGTGGCAGTGGTGATAAACTGGGCCAGGAAACTGGTCAAAATGGGAGGGCTGAATGGCATGGACTGGGACTATGGTTAGAGCATGAGGTGGAGTCAGATATAATAATGGTGAATGGCAGAGGGACTCGGAACAGGGGTGGAAATGAAGCTAGTTTCAGTCGCCTTGTTTCAGTCACAACAGGCGCCTTAAAATGAAAAATTACAGCCCTGAGCGCTCGTGATCCCTTTGTATTTGAGCTTTTTTGGGAGCAACTCGAAAAAAGGCAATGGAAATAAATGCGTGTCATGCCCTCGGATTTTCTATTTCAAGTCATAAACAGTGCAATTTTCTTCTCTTAAAACAAAAGCCTCCTTTGACACGGGCGCCTTTTTGCACGAGTGGTCGTGAGTGCATGGCTGATTCTGAATGAGGAAATTCCCGGTCTAAAAGCAGAACCAAACCACCTGCCCTCATGGTGTACACAGACTCCAGCTCATTAAATAAAAAGAAAGATCTTATCCAGAGGTCAGCAATAGAGGAGGCTGACCTTATTTCAGCTCAGGCTCAGGGACTCTTTTAAGGACAAGGAAGTGCCTTTGCTCCTCTATCTCATGGCTGAACTCTCAGCTTTGAGACCTCTTTGACTCCACAGGCACAGAAACGCATTACAAACAGTCCCTGGAACGACGCGTGGAATAAACACTGCGCCTAAACAGTACCAGATGTTCCTGCAGCCCTAAACCAGAGAGCGCTGTGATCCCGCTCTGGGTTGGGCCGATCCCCGGCGTCACGAAGGCAAACCAGCTCCAGCTTTAGGCCTTAGCAAAACAGCTCTCTTCCTGTGCCTCACAGGAACAGCTATTCCTATTCTGAGATACTTTATCCAGCAAAGCATGCATTTAATTTGAAGGATATTAACTCCCAGAGCGACTGAAGTGACGTCTTTGAGGTGACCTGGTGACTGTGGCGTTTGTAACTGGAGTAGGAGTGCATAATCAGGTTTGCTTTTGCTTTGATACGGTCTGTGCTGTGGCCTCAAATAAGTTTTTGACATGGACATGCATATTAGTTTCATTACAACCTGCATGCAGACTCAATGATGAATTAAACGTGGTCTACAGTCTTGCTGGCGTCAACATCTTGGTTAGTCTCAGCAATAAATATAAAATAATTTAAAAATAATTTTTTTGATTTTGAAGAAAAGGGACAATAAAATCATGCTTCTACTCTTTGAATTATGCAGATGCATCACCGATTTGCAACAGTGAGTGATCAGTCTCCTCTGGATGCAAATGATTCAGTAATTGATGATAATTACATCTTCAATTTACTGTATATTTTTGGAAAACAAGAGATTCTCAAATAAACAGGGACAAAAGGTTGGGAGCTACTGCCCTGGAGTATTTGTTCATGGTGCACTTCAAAACCTCAAATGGCGCTTCTTTTTAGCTCACAACACTGTAGTAGTCTTTGTTAATTTCAGATCGTTACAGCCCACAGGCTGTATGGCCTCGCCTCCTCCTCTGTGTGCATGTGTGTGTTTTTGTTCCCATGTGCTGTTTGACGGGAGGTACCCTCACCGACATCCTCATCCCCCTGTCCTGATGTGGAGCTCTCTGTGATTGGAGGATGGCTGCTGATTGGCTCAGCTCCGCTCACCAGCTGAGGCCATTTAAACAGCTCCAGCAGACTCCTCAGGGCGGCTGAGGCGGGAAGTGTCTGCTTCGAGAAAACCTCAGTGTGGGTTTGGGCTAGTTAAAGTGATCTTTTGAACTTGGCTCCACTCCGATCTTTGAGGGTGTGAATTTTAGTTAAACATTAGTCAAACTGAATCTTAGTCCAACAGTTTGGTGAAGGTACCAGCTGTTTTGTTTTAAGTTAATTAGGTGTTTTGTTTGTTTCCATTTTTGCCGCGTGTATAGCAAAGTTGTGTTAGTGGAAACTTTAGTTACTGGCCTTCGAGTGAAGAAGCTGCCTGTTTTTTATATCAAGTCAAACATTGTAAAGTTATGCGGCATTACCTGTTTGGCCCTCCTTTGTTATTGTATCTTGGGTCACTGTTTATTTTAAACCTGAAAACTACTAAAAACAAAAACTCCTCACTTCACCCAAGCTCACCTCGTAACGAGATGAACACCCACACTGCTCATATAGCAAACGCACTCTTATGCAGCTGTGCACTCATGGGTGTGTTGGTTTGAAAATTAAATGTGGTCAGATGCATTGGCAGTGCACTGCTATTTTAAAGCAGAATAATTGCCCCGTCGACAATAAAAAAAAAACAAAAAAAAAAACAAGTACCTATGGGAAAAGCAGAGTTGAATGTTATTTCAACTGTGGCTTATTTGATGCCAACTTCTGCACAGTGTGTTTAAAAACATGCACTTTACACAATCTGTAAAAGTACACTTTGTTACACGCAAGGACTCTTCATGAGTTGAAGATTATTATAAAATGATTTTGTGCAAGTTGCACATTTGTTGATAATACTGTGAATTCAGTTACACAGTAGTTTTCTGTCATCAGCTTCACTCATCTCTATCCATCCATCCATCTTCTATGTAGCTTCTCGTGTTTATGGCCATATAGTTAATATCTTACGAAAATGTTAAAATGTTGGCAGTTTAGAATATGCTTATTTTTTTAATACTATGAATGTAGATAATTGCCTGCTGCCTCAACAAATGTAGCATCAAACAAAAATGCTGGACTCTCAGGACTGCACACAATACCACCCTGCTGTTGAATTCTCAAAATTTTTATCATAACAGCGTTCTCTCTTCCTCCAGAAATTATGCATGCATATCATTTATGTTGTGACTCAAGTGTTATTTGTATTAACAGACATGTTGGTTTCATTTGTAAATATCTTGTGTTCTAATGTTTCTTTAACAACCTAAGTTAAAAAAAACCCATTAGGAAACATATTTCTTTTGATTGCAACAGCACGACACTAATCTGTTTTACAGCACTCAAAAGTTGTGGTGTGTAGAACGTGGATTCTAACGGAATGATAGTCGTGTTGCCAGCTGCTGTGGAGAGAAAATCAAAAAAATATCTTGCTCCTGGGCAAATAAAGTTGCCAAACAAAGAAAAAGCAGTTGTGCCTTTTTGAGAGTTTATAATTCACAATGGTCCATCTGATAAAAACAATGTCATCACAACAGTACATCAGAGCAAAGTTTTTTTATTGCTAGCGGTTGGATCTGCTGTCATAGATCTGGTCTTTCAGACAGTGGACAATGTTCCCCAAAAAAGAGATCATATCCCTGAGGGCTCAAGTGAACGTTATCCCTGAGGAAGAGTTCACGACGGGAGAACACTATTCCAGGATGGTAAATAATGCTCCCTCCAATGCGCACAACAAATTTAGCCATCACACTATTAATAAACTTCCTCTCCTTTTCCACCTTCACTGGAGTACCCTATCTCCAATGGCGCCTCTGGTTTATGGAGGAAAGTATTATTTTCACCTGAAGAAATTGCTGGTTGAGCTCTCCCAGGTCTCTCTCCATTTCCGTGAGTAAATGCTCACTTTCTACTTGACCAAGATCATTGCTGCCGCAGTGAATGACAAGTACATCTGGGGCGCTTCTTCATCCCAGGGCGTGGTAAAAGAAGGGAACGAAGTCATTCCAACGCATGCCTCCTTTGCCGAACCTTGGGCACTGCTTATCACAAAATGCAATAGAAAGAAAGATAATTTAGTTGTTGCATCACAATAAACAATATTAATTCAACACAAACGGTTCTAAATATGACTAGCAAAGCTCATTGGCTTCAACTTTAGGACTGAACCATAATTATACTGTGTAAAAATTTTATGAACATTATACACACAAAAAGATGTGCTTGTTTCGAATTAAATTTCCATGGACAGTTGACGTCGGTTTTCTGAAACTAAAGCGAATGAAAACAAAGTCAATATAAACCTTGATACAATTCTGCTTCCCCAAAATAAAGCAATTGCTGACTTATGATGCTCCCTGACTTTCCCAACTAGCAATTTGCTAAATATTTTAAGACATTGACAATGGACAAATATAACCTCATGGATACCCTAAACTCACTGAACACACTGAAAAACAGCAGAAAGTCAACCATTCTCATTCATAACTTACTATGCTTATCTGTGTCATTTTACAGGTTATAGTGCTAACAGATCAATGTTCCTTTAAGTCCAGAGAAATAATAGCAACCTTGTTTTAGCTGTGAAACCAACATTTGATCTGAGCAGGGCTTCATAAACTGTGACAACCAAACTTCACAACCAAAGACAGTGGATTTTTTTTTACAGCAACTTTGGTCATCAGCAATGGCAAAGATTGGGATTCAAGTTGTATCATAGTTTTAAATCAAAAATTTAATTATTTTTCCAAAACAAACTTGTAACATCTATCCTTCCAAAACTCACATTTCAGTTCAGAAAGCAATCTCCATCAATCAATTTTTGTTTAGCTTATCACACATTAAATAATAATAATGCAACCCCAACAAAAGAGCAGACTTTTCACAGATATATATTTATTAGTTCCAGTGACGTGGGAGTGGAGAGGTCTGAAATGAAACCCCAAATATAACCCAGTGCATCTGGGTTATATTTTCACTGGAAAAAAATTATTATTGACTTCGGTTTTTTTTAAATGTACTAAAATTTTTGACAGGATTTCTGCATTTGCAGCTTTTTCGTCCAGACAAGATTATAATCATTGCGGCATTGTGTTATGTAACAGCAAGAAATCAGTTGGATTTCTTGGAAACAAACAAACAAACAAAAACTTTTCCAAAAGGCTTCACAGAAATCTTAATTTTCTCTGAAACTATGTTAAAATTAAGAATAAAGGACACAATAGGGCCCTTAATATTTCATAAGACCCAAGGCGATAATGACAGCTCATAAATTTGGAGTTGAAAAGCTTGATGGCTGTGTTGGCAGAAGGAACATGATTTTGTTGTAACCCAAAACTTGGGCTGAGAAAGTTTTGACAAGCAACAACTTAATGGGATTAGTCTCCATGGCCCGTGTATATTTTCACTGAAAACAACACATTTTCACATTTCCAAGGCATCATTTATTCATTTGACAAGCGTTATGGTGTCCAACTTGCATTATTAGTTGATGCAAAACATTTTCCTCTTGGGTGGAATCAGTTTGTTTTTTTCCTTCACCGTCTGTCTGTTCTCACGAAGAAGCTTTGAAATGCACGTCACATTTGTGGGGATTTACTGGATCCTCCCTTCGTTCTTTGACAAGGAAGTTGCTTCCATTCCCTCTGAACTCAGACTTGCTACAGATCCGCGGCTCCTGTTACACAACTGGTGGGTTGGAGAGTGGCCTTCTCTCATGCTGCTGTTAACTACATACGCAGCACTTTCCACGGGTCAAACCCCAGATTCCAAACCCACAGACGATCTATTAGACTGTGACTGGAGCTGTCCGCTTGTGCTTGTGGTACAGATTCCATTTGTGTTACAGTAGAGAAACTGTAGCTTTGTCATCGTACAGTAGAAGATGAAGAATCACGCCTCAGTAAAGGCCAAACCATGTGACTACACATACGCTCTGCCCAACACGACTAACTACATACATTATATAACTACATACCAGTATCTATAAATCACAATGAGGGTCTATAAGCCAAGTTTCCACAATCGTGAAAAATAATTCCTTTTTTCAACATTACCATGTTGATATGAAAGTATTTCCTGTTTTGTCAGGAACAAACATTTACTAGTTTACGTACTATAAAACCAAATATGTAAAAGCACAATTAGAGAAACTACCGAGAGGACTAACTCTGTTTTTACTTATTCATTGAAAATTCTTCATGGTGTTCAAAATTTCTATTCTATTCTATCTATTCCAATACTGGGAAGAGTTCATGATGATTGCATGCTTGCTCGACTCAGCCATGAGCTGAAATGCTGCTGTTATCATGCCAATTAACAGCACTGCCAAACAGAGATATATTGGTGTATCACTCCGATATGTTTGAGAACTTCCTCCACCAATGTGTTAATCTTACGCGTGCATAATACTAATTTGAAGAGTCCTGTTTCATTATTGTTCTCTAAGTTCACCTGCACCTTGATCATGACTTCCAATCTCTGTTCAACAGTATCAACTACACTGTTTATCTTTTATAGCGCTCAAATATTTCCAGTTGGAAAACCCGTTTGTTTGACATATGACATTCATTAGCTTTCGAGCTCACAGGAAGAGTGAAATTTGTTTGAGGTTCAACGCCAAAGAAATGAAGAAGCAAAAATTGTGGCTTTGGTTACTGTGGGAAATCGGAGTTTATCTTGTATTGAGCAAGCCTCCTTCATTTTCCTTCATGTCCTCAGTTTGTCCTCATAAGGTTCTCCCCTCATCATTAGAAGCAGACCGCCAATAATAACGACGGAGATAATTCATACGACCTCGACCGGGTGGCTTACAGAACTGAGTCTGCACTTCATCCGAGGAGGGGGTCACAAGTTTCTTCCTCACCACAGTTGACATATCTGTTTATGGCTATGAGCTAAATAACCAAAATTAAAATCGAACGCAGGATAATTAGCTTTGTACAAATCCCAGAGCACTTTGATGAAGCTCCACATTCAGCTGAAGCTCAAACTGGCTGATGTAGAAGTGTTCCCCACATTATCGTGCCCTGATGCTGGCACAAACCACAACAACAAAAATAACAGGGGTCATTTGGCACCCAAACATGTCATGCATCTGTCGTTCCTGCTGAGGCTTTGATAGTTTGTGGATCGCCCACAGAGAGAACCAGATTCCTTCTCTCAAAATAGCTGGCTGTTAAAGTCGATGATGTGTTTTAAATTTGCCCTCTTTTGAGGAGATGCAGGAGTGGGAGTTTCCCACTTGTCATTTAATGTGGGAGTGCGGGAAAACAGAGCGTAAATACGCAGAAACCAATCGCAATGTATTTCAAGAGATGGAAAAGTGTTGACCGCTCATTTTGAATACTATATATACAGAGTTGCCTCGTCAGGTTTTGTTTTTGTTTTTAATTCCCAAAAAACAACTCCTGTGGTTGGATTTTTATTTAGTTTTTTGCTTCAAATAAGCAGGCTGATGGAATTCAATGTATTTCATTTTTGGCCAAAATGCACAGCAGGACTAGTGCTTGTTGTAAAATAGATGAGGTTGTTCCTCGTGCAACTTTAAAGATTGCTTTACCATTTGCATCCAACCCCAAACAAATTAATTTTAATTTTAAATGCATGTATTTCACAATGCATAGATGTGGAAAAGTTTAAATTAAGGTTAAGTTTATTGATTGGAGCAATGTGGTAACACATAATTAATTTATCCAAAGTTTGATTTAAAAAAACCCAATGATGCTCAGCAAGGTTTTTTTTTCCAGATAACTTCAATTTCATTCATCACTTTGTGATTCATGCTCTTCCCACTCAAAGCGTTTGTTTCAAATTTTTTCTGTATTTGCAGTGCTGTAATATCCATAATCTCATCACTGGAATATTCTAAATTGCATGCACAACATACCAAACATGTCTTTGCAGAGACTTGTGGGATTCAAATGCAACAACAACAAAAAAATGGGTTGCACAAATTATATTAATCATCAAAATAAGCCACTATTGTGAAGTGAGTCTTTTAGATGTTTGAACTGAACGCTGGCTCAGCATGTCTGTACCTGTAGGAGATTTGAACTAAAGGACTGAAACACAAACTCAAATGACGGATGAAGCGGTCTGAGGTCTTGTTCCTGCGGCTCCCCTTTGTTTTCTCATCTTTGTCTTTGTGGAGGGCTTCTAACAGATTTAAATGATCATCAATACAAGTAAAAATAAGAATAAAGTATAGACTGAGGAGCTGAAGAAGGGGACAAGGATTTTCAGGCATTTGATAATTGATTTCCATGTGGAGCAAAGCCAGTTTAGTGTGACCAGAGGGAAAAAAAAAAAAAAAAAAAGCCACAGGTGAGTGATTGTCTTCTTGAGCAGTGAGGGAGGGTGCAGGGTGTCAGGGCAGCTGTGAGCAGGTTACAGCCTGTCCTGCATTTAGAGGCCTGGATCCGAGCTGACATGTAGGAATGTGTCTCCATGTGGAGCGTGAAATCCTCGCAATGCTATCCTCTCTGATGAGCTAAAAGGGAGGAAGAAACCGTCTCTGTCTTTGAAGGCAGAAGAGCTCAAAGTTTAGCATCTGAGTAGCGGCCGTTGCGGTTCGGTCGCAGGTATGCCGACGCTGAACAATCAACAGGCAGCAGCGTGTCAGCCGAGGTGTGAGAGAGGCTCGGGATGTGAATAGATGCTTCACAAACATCCTGGCTGGGATTCATTGCTCCTCAAGTTTGACGGATTTGTTCACATTGTGCTCGGATTCATCCCCCCCAAGTAAGTAAAAATAAATTATTCAAAGTTGCAAGGTCGCAATAAAAACAGGTTATAGTCAGAATTGATTAAAAAGTCCTTTTGATATTTAGTTTGTATTTCGAAGCATGCATTTGGAATCTTTTCAGTTTCAAATGAAATGCAGTTGAAAACATATCAGATTGAAGCTTATCACTCCTTTTTTCAGCATTCTTACAAGAGGATGCTTTTAAAAGTAAAAAAATATAATTTGATACATTGTTACTAATAGTTTGATGATATTGAATTAAAAATGTGTGAAATGTATGAACTTGTAACAAATGTAAACAAATACAAATTTTGGTTTGGACCTTAATTTTGTTGATCTGAAAATCTTCTTACAATACAATATAATACAATACAATGTATAGGCAACACATTTTCTGTATAATTGTTCTATTCATTTGAGTTGCAGGAAGCTGGAGCCAGTCCCAGCAGTATATGTGGGCCAAAAGGCAGAGTACACATGTACACAGCCTATCACAAACCAAACACTGAAATACAATCACTCCCACACACACACATTCACGCCTACTGGCAGTTTGGAGTCACCGATTAGACAAACGTTCACGTCTTTCGGTCGTGGGAAGAAGCGACCTGGGGGAAAAACCCACTGATGCAGAAGACACAAGCAGCAACAAATAATTTCTGGATATTTCACAATATATCACAAACAATGGCAAAAACATCAAGGAGAAAGAAAAATAGCCAAACAAATTCAAACAAAGCAAAGGTAAATAAAAAGAAACTCATATAAACTATTCAAGGAAACTAGGGAAATCTGAGTTTGCTCGACTATTTCTTTGTTGCAACAAAGCTCCTTCACCTGATTCGTCCTCTCTGATCTCAAATTGTGGAAGAGATAAACCTGCGCTGTGGGGGGTAAGTGGTCTTGTGGCAGTTTGGTCAAAGACGGAGGACATGTGGGATTGACACTTAATGCAGAACACGAATCATCCCTCTGGGTTGAGGGATGCCAAGTAAACATCTAACTTTCTCAGTTCAAGAGAAAACAACAACAAATAAAAGATTAGACTTTTTAATTTTTTATATAAATGCAACCCACATGTTCATCTCTGCTGCTCATCCCATAAATTGCCCTCACGAATGTGGCAGCATTTGAAATGAAAATAATCAGCCTTTCCATTAATATAATATTGCTGCATCAAACACAGATGCCGGACTTTCTGTGTGTCATTCACCATAGGAGAAGCCACAACATTTGCAGTTTTTGCAGATCATTGCAACTCTTCAGTTTCTTTAAGTGACTTTTCCTTCTTCAAAAGGAAATGCTTCGAGGGGACGGGGACACGCTGCCAAAGACCCTCCTGACCTCAGCTGCTGGAGGCTCGACCTCCCACCCTTTGGCTGCCCCCACCGCTGTGGAAGCGACGGTGGCGTCTGTGGGCCGGAGGCAGAGTCCCTTCGGTCAGGGGAAATGACTCGTCCATATGCTGCAGGAGGAATGTGGCGGTCCAGACAGTTTGGAGTTCCCCCGCGGGAGTTGAGAAATGCAGGCACCTGTGAAATTCCCTTTAGTCTCTTCAGGGTTTGTTAGTGTGTCTGTTGTCGAGAAAAGAGCTGGAATATTGGAGAGAAAGCAAACTCATTGTCAGGTCATTCTCATTTTTCGACTTTATTTTTTCCCCCCAAAAAATACTGCACAAGATGAAGGAGATTCAGTGCTGTCCTGCATTTAATCCCCCAAAATAATACTTATACAAGATTGAGAGCTTGTTAAATAGTGATGTTGATCATACACTAAACAGGATAAACGTGCAACGATATTCAATAAATCATTTTTAGTATTGCAATGTTTGTTGCAGTGTTCATTTGGAAAGACAATAAAAAGAAGTGACATTATCACTGAGTGCTCGATGCACACCCCCGCCAGATCAAACCGAACTGCAGAGCCGTTGCAAAGCTGCATATAAAATTACATAACATGAGAAAAGAAATACAGTGTGAGTCTTTTGACAATCAATGTTGTTTAACAGGGAGAGTTATTTATTCATCCTCTCCTCCTGGTCATATCAAATCATCGTCATTTCCTGTGGTCAGTCAGTTTAATGTCCTGACACGTTGTCTTGTCGGCTCATGTCCCGTATTATCTGATTGTATCTGTTTTATCAGAATGTTGTTTGCTCATGTGATTGATATCAATGGTTAAGTTCCCGTCTGGTTTCATGTTCCGCGTCTGCGTTATCTCCCCACTCGTCTCTGCTGTCTTGTTGCTCCACCCTCCATTCCCCTGACCTCGATTACTCCTGAAGTGTTGCCATCCATTTCTCCTCTCGCATCCTGATCACCTGTTCGTGTCACCGTCCGATCTTTTGCTGCACGCTTGGTTTTGAGTAAAAGTTACTTTCTTTTCTTCATCTATACCCGTCTCCACTTTGGGGGGCCCTTGTCTCCACCCCCATCACAATATCCTATTAAACAAGCATGAAAAAAATGCCCCAAGGGGAAAACAGGGACACTTTTAAAAGGAATTCCACAATATATGGCGCACATGAGCCGAGTGAATTTCACCATGTCAGCAGTCTCAAGGTGCTGGTGCAATGTTTGACAAACTCACCCGTTCATGCGCACGCTATGACACAGGACGGCTGCCAAAGAAGCTCGACCTCCATCAAAGTGTTATGACCGATTCAACCAGCAACCACCAACCACCCACGCTGCAAACTGAGCCACAGCCCCCCCACTCCAGGGGGAGTTCTGGGTGTCATGACCTTCAAAATTTTAAGTTTGGGGACAAAACCTCCCAATGACAGGACAAAGTCATAATTCCTAAATTGATGTCCAAGTATTTAAAGATACTAGAAATAATTGTGTTTGCGATCCATACATAAATTCTAATCATACTATAATGTTCTTAGTGGCGTTTCCTTATTAGAATTATTTCACATGAGGGTTTGAAGCTTCTTTTATTGCTATAATTTGTCATGGTCATTTGACAATATATTTCATTCCAAAATGTTTCTTTATTTTAAATAATATAATAGTGTTTTTATCCAATTAGCCCTCTTCAAGCATTATTTCTTCTAAAAAATAGAATAAAAATATACAATGAGAAAAAATTTGAATCTGAGTTTGTTTCTGTAAGTCTAGTTACTTTTTAAATTATTTATTTTATTGTACAAACTGTATGTTAATGGTTTGAAGTTGGCCGTCTTCAGTGTACTTTATGAAGCGTTTTCAATAGAAAAATACATTTTTAATAACAGAAGACATAAAACGAGACGCTCACAGACTTTATTCACTTTCTCACCAGTGTTTCCTTCTCCCAGCTGAATTCCGGATGGAATTTAAAGCAGAGAGTTTATGAACTTCACAGGGTGACAAAACTCGACCCTTTTGATGTGCTGCACAGTTGAATCATTGTCAATGGCGCCTGCAGCCCCGACAATGCACTGGTGTCACATTTCATAATCTCTGCGAGCGCAGCCTTTGAAGCAGCGTGGTTGTGTTTTATGAATTACACACACACACACACACACACACACACACACACACACACACACACACACACACACACACACACACACACACACACACACACACACACACACACACACACACACACACACACACACACAGGAAGAAAGAGTCTCCTTAAAGTGTGTTTGCAGCACACACTGAGCGCACTCATCATCTTCATGTTGTGATCAGATTTTTATTTTTTTTTTTTAAAGCCATCGGCTGAAGAATGAATAAAACATTACCTGGAAACCATCCCATTGGGTCTGGGAAGATATATTAGCTATCTTCCCAGCAACATGCTCATTTATATAGGTCTTTTTTTTTTAAGATAAAAAGCAGTGATGCAGGAAGTGATGACATGCATGCATACAGGTGGGGGTTGTGGAGGGGTTAGGTAAGGAGCCATTGGATTAACAGACAGCTACAGTTAAAGAGTGTTATCTTCTCTTCATCATGTGTCCAATAAACACTCATTAGGTTTAAGGCAGGGGTGAAGACGAACCCCCACTTACAAAGCCTAAATCACATTTCCACTCACTGCTTTGTCTCACAGCAAGTAGTAATTTCTACATGAATCATTCTCATATTAATAATATGATATGGTGATATATTTATAATAACTTGATGTATATAGCAACTTTCATATAGGATTTAAAGTTAGATTAAAATTAATCAAAGTATAAGAAATACAAAAATAATATGCAGAGGGGGAAAAGCACTGTATTTGTGGAGAATTATGGCGTGGCCCTTGTAAAAATGTACATTTCAACACAATAAAATTTTTGTTAGTTCTGACATCTTCAGACAATTAATAATATGCTAATATAAACTAATGATATGCATCTGTTTTTCCCCACCTGACCGTATGGACTGGAGGGATGCTATTTATTAATGAGCAGATACTTTTAGTGAACTTGAGTGAACCTCGACTGCAGGCACAGCATGTCCCTCTATTTCATAGCTATGAACACAAACTGTGCTCAACAGTGTTATATAATCCATAATATCTAGCTGTGCCAGTTTTCCAGCACTTGCCATAGACCCATGATGATTTCTATCATGTTTTATCGTACCATCATTAGTTTCTGTAATCCGTCTCCGTGTTTTAACCTTGATGCTCACAGCATGAACTCCTTCAAGTGCATATGATGTGAGACGACTTTGTAATGTATATATATATATATTTAATTTTAATCGTCCTCTGAAAACAGAGCAGCAGTAGCGGTGAGACCAGCAGACTTCAGTCAACATGAAACATGAGCGCAGCGTGTAACTTCATTACTGAGGTGAATTAAGGCCCATGTTCGTTTTCTGAATTCTAATTAGCAGGTCATAAAATCTGTCCTCGCTCTTGGTCAAAGACAGGGTGAGTGATTTCTGTAGTCTTTTTCTCTTCCGTGAGCTCCGGCTCGCTCACAATGTCAGACGGTGTCAAGATTAGACATCCAGAGGGTACGATTTTAAGACGAAAAAAAAGCAACTAACGGGATTCTAGTAGTTTTGCTCATATACTGGAGTGGTCATAAAAACTATTAAATGAACTGAATGTCATAGAAAACAGGACAGAAGATTTACAACAGAGGCGTCTCGGTTCTTATTTGTGGTTGGATGACTATTCAGTCAATTTTGAGGCTTTGGTTACATGCAAATAAACTGTGCAGAACTGAAGAGGCATACAACTATGTGAGCAAACTGCGGTGTCGAGAATGACAAGAAATACTCTTAAAGCCCCAAACAAGACCTTATTTCAGTGCTTTTCCACTCTACGATATTTGAACTGGCCTTTTGAGCTAATGTCTGAAAAAAACAAAACCCTGGACCTGTCACCAATTGAGGAGAGCATGATGTATTAATTTAATTCATGTAATTCACAGTTTTATGATTATCTTCCTGAACAAACATGTATGTAAGATAGCTGCAGTATGTTTTTTTTTCTGCAGTTACAAGAAGAAAATGTTCTGGTACCTTTTTTTCCAAGGGAGACAATGTGATGCATGGTTTGTCTCCCTGACACTTAACTCACAGATGTATCGAGGCAGAATTATGCCCAACATGCAACCAGTACATATGGAAGAATAAAACTGTACAACTCATACAATTTGAATCTGCCCCTTTTTATTTTGCTATGAGGATTCACATTTGCATCGACTTTTTAAAGGAAAGAGGTGACTATTATTTGTACAGGTGTTAAAAGATTTGAGGACCAAATACATAACCATGCGGGTTTGCAAGAAAACAAAATTGAGAAATATACTATTTCCTAACAAAACTTGCTATAATTGATCATCCGAAAGGAGAAACATTAAAATGTTATTGAGCTTCTATCAACAAACTTTGACTGATGCTAGCAGGATAAGGACTGCCACAGAACTGATGTGACACCATAGTGTTTCTCATATTGGCTTCAGAAATATCCAAACATAAAGCATCTGATCTCCAACATCAAGAGAAGATGTGTGAGAAAACGTACATCATAACACAAGTTTTACTCACGTACACCTCGTGTGTGTGTTGGATGCTACATTTAAAGCTACATGGTGTTCAATTTGTGTATCAGACAGGCAACAGCAGTTTATGTCACCATCGAGTGACCCGGCGTCAAATGTCATCAAACATGCAGCGAAAGTCCCAGTGCACAAAAGGTCAATTGCATTTTCTGACCTCAGATCTGCTGACACACTGCTGAGTCGTGGCTGCGAAGATACGAGTGACAACATGAGAGGACACTTAGCACAATATGGATTTTACACATCCCATAGACTCACATGAACCCTTTTATTATTCCTGAGCCGTTCCTTTAAAATACATGTTGACAAATACCAGAGCCCTGCAATTAAAAGGCCTCTGCCTCGGAGACACGGCGACAGTTGCTGACGAAGTTCCGTAATTGTTCCCCCTGGCTTATAAACCGTGTAATTACCTCATGGTGATCGAAGCCTCTTCTTTCCTCCAGGCTGTCAGGACGGTACAGAAATAGTCCATCCCTCCTCCCCGGCAGCTGCGGCTCTCCACAGTCAAATTCCTGCTCCGAGGGTCGGCACCTTCCTGCCACTTTGTTTCAAATACAAACAGGAAGCTTTGCGCTGCGCGGCAGAAAATGAAATGTGCCGAGGCCACCTAGAAGAAGAGGGGATCAGAGAAAAGCTTGTGATGTGTGCTGGGTGATAGATGTGACTTTTTTTTTTTTTTCCATAGAGTGTCACTTTCGAGATACAACTAATCCAGTTTCGACAAAGTTTTTGAACGTACGCCTCATAAAGCCTCACTCCTTACTGTAGTCATCATGCTGTGTTTTCACAATCACACTGCACCTGAGAGAGTTGTGTTTGAAGAAAGTGTCAGACAGTAGAAAATGCTTTCATGCAAAACAAAGCTGGGGCGAGAAGAGCAAATTAAAGTCTTTTGCGTACTAGTCCAAACAGCATGCCTCGTTGGACTGGACTCGCGCAGATCCTCATCTTGTGTTCATGTAAACTGGCAGGGGATGTGAATAACAGTGACCATCTCTTCATTACTCCACCTGTTAGTGGATGTGAGATATTAGGTTGAATGTTTTTGTAGTCAGAGCAGCAGATAGAATTGACGTGCAAACAGACAGGATGCAGAAGGCGAAAGCTGTGAAAAACGAGACGGCTCAGTGTCTCCGAGCTTGCTGCTCTTCTGAGTGATCCATCTATTAATTTTATGTCTGTTTATATAGCACCTATTGCAACAAAACCATCTCACGACACTTTACATTACATAGAAAAGTAATACCTTAATGAAAAAAAACAACTACAGTCCCGCATGTGTAAGCACAGGTGATAAGAGAAAAAGGAAATGCTTCCTTTCATTGGGACGAAACCTCCAGCAGATCCAGACTTAAGCACTAATGAGAGAGTAAGAAGCTGGATGGAGAACAACAAACAAACTGAGAAGGTGACGTCAGGCAGGAAGAAAACTTCATCTTGTTTTGCCTGTACAGAGGAAACAGTATGATCTTATGTGACCGATCAGGCAAACTCCAACAGTAAATACGAATCTGTTCTAAGCTATGAATTCTTGTCCAGAACATCATTTGAATTTCAAATTGCACACTATCGAATGTATTTCAGCTGCAAAGAATCCAACATAATCAATCGGTGCACATTCAGTCCGAAAAGGTCTTTTCTAATGTCAGCCATGCGTTTCCTCTGACACCGTGTTCAAAAATGAAACTGATGTCTGTGACTCACCGCTGCTCCTAATATCCACGCCCTGATTATCACCTGCGGCCGACCGATCTGACATAATATTTCAGAAGAAGACATGATTCACCCCGGAGCGATGAATTTTTGTCATCAGTGTGATCACCTGCTGCACATCTGACGTGTCACAGCCTGCTGTTATGTCAGATCTGGATTTAGATTTACACAAGATGTCTTGATTTGCCTTTAACCATTTTTGGGGTTACTGTTGCTATATGATAATAATATTTCAGCTGAAGCAGATCGAGGAACAAATTATTTTTACTTGAATATTGTTCTTAATCATGAGTTTCTTTCAGATTTTTAGATTCTGGTATCTAAAGCTTTTTCTATACTTATAACTGCTTACATTTTTTAGAAGGGTTTGTCATATTTTCAAACCTCTGTGAGGATAAACCAGAGTATGGTAATAGTTAATTGATCAAAACATCAGACAGAAAGAGTTATCCAAAATGAAGCAGAAGCTTACAAATTTGAGATGGATGAAATTATATTAACAATTTAAGTTAAGTGAAATGATTTCGCTTTCAAAAATAAAGTTACTCTTAAATAAAACTTTAAACTGGATTACATGTCGTTTCATTTGAAGTTCAGCCAGGTTATCATTACAATTTATTCTTTTAGTTCCTGATGTAAAACGTATGTAAATATGCAACCGCCAACAAAAACAAAGTTCCAGATGCAGGAAAAAAAGACATTGTGTACTTTACCTTTCACCTTTATGTATATAAAGGTATGAAATTAGTACTTTTACATTTACCAAACTCTTCTTTTGAGAACAAGTTCAGTAAAGAGTGTATTTTTTACCAAAGTTGCTGTTGATTCGAGGCCTCAGCAAAAGAATGCTAACACAACAGTAAACGTCAACACTCCCACCCCGACAGCAGTATATCATGGCCGTGCTGATGCACCCGAGTGAACAAATATTATAATTGCAAGCATAAATCTGAGCAGATAAATAATCCCAGGTTGGCTGCAGACGTGCTTCACGCAGGATATAAACTTGATCTGACAGTGGAAACCCGACAGCCGAGACTTAACCTGGATCCAGAACATGCCAGGTTCTGACCTGCATCTAATCTGGCTCTTTGTCAGTGAGCTGCTTTTCTTCAGCGGGTTTTTATGGAGCAGATTATCTGCTTCTGTTGAAGCCCCGTCTACAAATTTACTCCATCAAGCAGGGCGTAAGACACCCAAAGACCTGAGAGCATCTCATTTTGGAAAAAGAGTTAAAAGGTGTATCGAATCGGGTCAACGAGAGTCGGTCATACATCATGGAAAACATTTCTCCCCTGACCCACGTGGCTTAATTCTGATGTTTAAAGACATTTTATCACATTGTTTTCACATTTATTTATGTCTAAAAGGATATAATCTTAGTAAAGAAGTGTTTGTGGTCCATGCTACTATAAGAAATATTACAAAAGAAAAAAAATCTATTTATATAATTAGCACAACTTACCCCCCCCCATAATCTTGTGTTTTATTGCCTTTTGAAGGACACATAATGAGATATATGTGCCTATTGTGACCACATCTAATTTTTTGAAAAACATGTGAACATGAAACTGCTGAAAACTAAAAATACACGTTCCAGCCTTTCCTTTTCCTTTGTCGTTTAGCGGCTGTTAAGAGATTTAGCTTTTCCTCCATGTGAACAAGTGACAGAGGAATGTAGATATCTAAACACACACCCACTCCCAACGCTCACAGCCAGCTCTCACTGTCTCCGTCCACCCGTGATAATATTGAAACTGGACCTCGGAGGGTGTTTTCATGTTTGAGCTTTGGGACACGTGGACCAGATGTGTGTTTCACATCAGGTGACATGCAAACGGCCGTACCCACGGCAACGGCTGCAAGTTTGCTTTAAAAAAAAAGAAAAAGAAAAAAACTTGGGGGTTTGAGTTAAACATCAACTTCCTCCCCACGACAACATGAAGCTCTTAACACCAACGCAAAACCACAAAACACAGGCAGCAGTCCCTCATCACCTCTACAAACATAAACATTTACACTGAGCTTTTTTTCACCTTTTACACATTCAATGTATGGTATTATAATACCAGGTGGATCTGTTATTTATGAGGAAGTCATCCATACAGATCCAATAAACTATTTTAAAGAAATGTGAATGATTTGAAAGAAAAAAAAATCCATGAAGTTATCATATCACAAATTGTTAGAGAGAAATCATCTGTTAAAATTAAAGTAATAATCATTGAAACACAATTTTTAGTAGTTTTGGCTGAAAAACAAATCCTCAAATATGAGTTTTTTTTAAGTAATGATGACATGTGACATTTCAGAATTGACCTGAAACATGCAGAAAATGCAAAGTATGAAAGGAATCTGACTGGAAAAATGTACTTCACAAAGTACACTATTGGGTAAACAGCAGAATGATGCATTTAGCAGCTACAGCTAAATAACTGTTCGTTGAGGAGTTGGTGCAGACCAAAGAGGGAGCAAAAAGTGAGTTTACATTCATCAGGAAGGCAAAAATGTTAAATGGAATATGAATCGTTTGATGAGGTGACGTAACTTAATCAGTATAACACATTTCACCAACAAGAAAATTTAAATGTATCAGTGTGTACAGAGCAAAAACAAAGAGATAAAAAAAAAATACATCTAATTGTATTGAAATATGAACTTTTCTGGGAATATTTGGTGAATAAAAACTAAAAGCAGCTTCTGCAGTTTCTCGCTAAGTAAAATCTCAGGGTCATTAAAAAAAAGTCCTGCCTCCAGAAAAGGCTAAAACAGTACGTGTAGTTCGAACTGATACAGTTTCTGGATAAAAGATTCAACCTGTCAGCGGGCAAGTCGTTTATAAGTTGTGGAGTTTCCATTTTCACATGAGTCAAGCGGTGTGCATTTATTATTTCTTTCTGTGGACCTTGGCATGTTGTTTTGTTCTTCTTCTTCTTCTTCTTCTTCTTCTTCTTCTTCTTCTTCTTCTTCTTCTTCTTAATCCTCCCGGGATCTTTCCTCTGCTTCATCCTGAGCTGGCTGGCACATTGTGTGTCCACTCAGTATATGTTCCTGTGTTTATACTGCAGGGAGCTGGTGCAGCTATTTTAGTCCCCTACATACACTGAAAGAAGGATTTCTGCATCCACGTGCAAACATGGGAGAATATTTTCTCTCTCTCTCGCTCTCTCTCTCTCTCTCTCTGGCACCACCGCACTGGTTTCCTGAGAATATACATGCTGTGGACTGGAGGGGAGACACAACAACAAACCTTTGTGTTTCGTTATTTTTGCTCAAGCCACCGTGCAATTATCTGGTTTGAAAGGAAGTGACACACAGCTTGTAGATGTAAACACGGGCGGGTAGTTGGTAGTGTTTGTGGAAGAGAAAAATCCTTTCAGTCAAGTAATATCATTGTGGAGGAGACATTAGTCACCAAACAGTCAAACGTTGTGATGAATGGCACAATGGGTGTACTGTATAAGGCCTGCACAAAGACAGAGGTACCATACTTGTACTGCAGTTGTACCTTGTTACGTGTTACTGTTTGAGTTTAAAAGTTTTTGGGAGTTTGTTCAGAAGAATCACAGAAAACAAGCCATAATAAAGATACTGTCAATTTAAAACATTGTAAAATGCCTTTGAGATTCAAGATACCGGTCGATGTTTAAGAATCTTTTGGAAAAAAGTTACTTAGATGGAAACTGTTGCCGCCTGTCTCGAAGCTCTACATTGCTTCAGTTGTATTTAAAATCACCACAGGGTGTCACTGTTGCAGCCATCCTCTGGCTGAAGTGGCTTCAATTGGAACTTAACATTTGCTAGGCAATAAAGCAAAACAAAAAAGATTAAAATGACTCAAATCTTCTAGACAAGTGCATGTTTATCAGAGATTATACTTATTGAACAAATTCCGCCAAGGCGACTAATATACTATGCTGAAATATAAATAAATAAGTATTTGTTTAATATCTAAAAGTGCTTTCGGCAAGTCTTTACGTTCTGGCAGGAATCTGGTGTACACATTGAAAAGTAAATTCACACAGGCACAGGCAGAACATGCAGCCTCCACGCTAAAAAGTCCAGTCGACCCGTTTATTTGAAACAGGAACATTGTGCTTGTCACTTCAGCAACAAGCCACCAGTTCACTGAGAAACATGCACTTACATACCTGCGTTAAAAAAAAGAGGATATTGCAAAAATATCTAATATTTACAGATAGGATTCAGACTTGCATTCATCAGATGTTGGTGCAGGAATAATACACACCATTTGGAGTTTCTGTAGATTTGCAGCATGTTGGAAAGATATAAAAGGCCGTTTAAGAAGAGAGTACAAAAAGCACTGGCAGCCCTTTTGTCTTAGTCTTTTTTTTTTGTGCAAGATTTCAGATTGATGTATAAATCACCGTTAAAAGCCCAACCAGAGGAATCTGGATCTCTTCATCTTCCTTATGGGCTTTAATGGTCTCAGCACAGAGAGGACACTGAGGGGACACTGCAGTTCAGGAGAACAAGTGCTGCCTTGTTGAGCACTCGCACTCACACCTCCCTGGCATTCAGTCCAGGCAGGATCTTGTAACACTGTCCTGTTTTTCTCATGGATTTTTGCGGTTTGAGCGAAAAATCTCTTCTGGCCACTGGCCCGTAGATTTAAATTTAAAAGACTGCGGTCCAAAAACGCTTCTGCCTGATTCCGGTTGCTGGAGAAGAGTTCCATTTTATTACAGTAAAACTTTAGAGAGTTCAAGGGGAGAAGGCACTTTGCCAGTCAAGCTGATATAATGTAATTCATCATTTGTTGGATTAAGTTCCCATTATTGTGATGGGACACAGCAGAGAACGCAGTTTGCCAAAATGGAAATGAAATTGATTCCAACTGAGAATCGGATGAATTATGGAAATGGGGGAGAGAAGTGTGGGAAAACAGCGCCCCGACGTTTCTGTTTGTGTTTGTGGTCGCCTGCTCGCCGCAGAGCTGGAAAAAGTGACTCAGGTTGAGACATGGACATCCTCACAGGGACGGCAGATAAACCTGATCAAGTCTGAGATTCTTACAGTTTGAAAAACGTACATCAACCTCACACTTCTAATCCACTTCAGTAAAAATATTTTTTTTGCAAGATCAACGATCAATTGTTCAGGGAAACAGTTCTGAGTCGAATATGCTCTTTTTTTTCTATTGACTTTGACAGCTGTATCTGATGAAGTGAATCTATGTTCATGGATGAAAACCTGTCCAGTGCATGGGCTCAGACCCAGAGGATTATGGGGCCCTGGTATTCACCTGTAAAAAGAAAGTGACAAAAAAAAAAAAGACTCATGACAATGAGACTTCAAATTTGGCCCCAAAACGCAAAAGGCCCCCAGAACAGACTTAAAACACAAAAGATTCAAGGAAAACACATTTCAACGAAAATCTTACAATTATGAAGATATTTTCAGCTGGTGTGACGGTGACGGGATCGCTCTTCATATCAGTGTGAAATGTCTCTGTATTGTGAGTTTTGTATAAATCTGGCAAGCAGACTGGCATTTTCTAACGTTGTCTCTCTGTCTCTCTGTCTGTCTGTCTGTCTGTCTCTCTGTCTGTGTGCAGTTTCATGCTCTCCTCACATCACGTTCTCTTTTGTTTGCTCTCTTATATGTGGCTTTAAGATTCATGGCTCGGTAAAGTATGTAAATTCAAAGTTCATCCAATGAAACAAACATGCTTATCTTTTGAATTTGAATTCTCTCTTCTTTTTTTTTTTAAGTCACAGATGGATTTTCAGACAGCTCTGCTACATCCACTGCTACATTTTGACTACTTTAGTGGAACTTTGCTGGGAAAGTGAAAACAAAGGACAATAAGGAAACCATACGAAGCAAAGCGAGCTAAATGAGCAAGGGCAGAAACCCGGTAAACCTGCAGCGATGCCATCTGCCTTCACTTTACATCACAGAGCAACGAAACTGCCCGTCTAATGCAGAGGAATCTGCACATGTACCTGATAAATCAGAGCCGGCATCGGCCAAGTGTGCAGGCAACTTTTTAACAAGCATCTGCTATGTGTTTTTTCTTCATGCACACACACACACACACACACACACACACACAAACGACCTCTGAAACAGCCAGCAGGCCTGCAGCAGGCTGGTACAGTACAGCAGGGGGAATCCCATCAAACACTTTCTTCCTCTGCTCCTCTTCCAGGAGATTAACCCCTGCTAAACAGAGCGTGTGCGAGGGGGCTGCAATTACAGTGCTGATTAGAGATCTCCTCCAGAAACAGGCTCCCCTTTTTAATCCAGGGGGAGTTGCGCCGCTCCGGGAGGGAGGAAGCTGCACAGGAAGGGAAAAGGGAGGCCGAGAAGAAATGAGAGGAAACATCAAGTGTAGTGTTACATTTAGAGAAAGTGCCACTACAGAATCCCTGTCACTGTTAACAGTGTTTCAGTATAAACAAAAAGGCCCTGAGGTGGCACAAATAGAATTGTATACAAGAGGGACATCTGCTGGAAAAGATTGACGCTTTGTGTGTGTGTGTGTGTGTGTGTGTTCCCAGGTTTATCCTGTTTTTCACTGATAAGACTGTGTATCAATGTTGTCGAACGACCTGGCTCAATGAAGCTTTCATAAAATTCTCAGGAAAATGGTCAATATTATTTGTATTTAATTTGCAGACTGTGCAGCTATTCAGTCTGGGGCCACAAGGTCTGCACGCTCGCCTCACAGTGAGAGAGTCTCTGTTCAAATACTGTTCTGTTTGCACGTTCTCCTTTGCTGGAAACAAGGGGGGAAATACAGGTACAACATCTGATTAAAAATTGCAAAAGCAGTAAAAAAAAAAATTATTGTTGATTTTACGTGGTTACACGTTTAATTTGGTGGGAAGTGACCCTCTTGGTCCTCAAGGTTGCAGATCTCTCGACTGAAGCGTTGACTCTCAGCCTGTGGTGGAACACGAGCTCCCTCTAGTGGTTGAGTGGAGGAAGGTCCTACAGACTTTGAAAAACATTTCAACAAAATAATCTTACAATAAAAAATATATGAAACACGACTTTGACATTATACTATGTACTATCTTCAATGTGTGGTTCCACAATATCATTTTTATTTATACATGCTTTATTTTTTAAAGCAACTTTTCAATATGTAATGTATTTATTGCTATAGTCCATTCCAGATCTGTATTATTTAAATAATTAATTTTTGTTTCACAACACAGAAGAGGTGAGACTGGGGTGGTTTTCATAGTTAACCCTTTATTTAAAGAAACAGTAAGGAGCACGGCCGGCTCGGGGTAAAGTGAGAATGCTACAAGCCATAAATAGATCAAAATTATAATTGTTGATTAGCTTTTGGAGAGGATAAATGCTTTATAAAAAATAAACCAACGTTGACACAATTCGTTTCAGGCCTTGTGAAAACAAATTGAAATTCATTAAAACAGACCTCTTACAGACGCACATAAAAAGGTCCTTTTATTTTGCTTTACAACACAGAAATGTATCGGGGGTCAGTCAAAAGTGCTGTACTGTTTTCAATGAGACGTTGGGGCACGAAAAAAAAAAATGGCACTCATGCAGATAGATGACCGTCTGATGTTTAAGATTTCAGAAAGTGGTTCGAAAACATGACGCCAGGTGTGATGAGCTGAATCCTCGCGTGACAAAGGAAGACCCAGCCTATGCACTTCACTCCCTTCTTAAAGGCATGCAGAGTGCAGCCGGCCTCAGCCAGTAAACATTGCTCAACAGATACAGAATCAATAGTAAACATTAGAAAATCAGATATCACATTCTTTGATTATCAGGAGGATGGTACAATATGGGATCACACAGTATCTACAGAACAACATTCACCAGGCTTCTTATTGAAAGTGGATTTTTTAGTTTATTTGTTGCCTGGTTGCTTTCAGAAGGGTTCCTGCCCCAAATGTCCTACGTCTCAGATTAAACTGTGTTTAATTAGACACCACAGAAGCTTTCAAATATCCTAACTTTATTATTATTCTGAGCAAGGGTCACCACTCGCACCGATCAGCCATTGAACAATGACCACCTGCCTCATATTGTGTCGATCCCGGTGTCGCCAACAGCACCCCGGGTCAATGTGTGAAAGCAGAGTTCACCCTGGACAGACCTCTAATCCATCACAGGGACAACAGAGATAACTGCGCTCATTCGTACCTACAAGAAATTCCAGAGCCATCAATTAGGTGCAAATGCATTTTGGGATTATAGGGTGAAACCCAAGCACGCACAGAGAACATGCCCACTTTGGATAGTGACCGCCACAGAAAAGCTCTTTTCCTTTTGTATTCTCAAAGAACAACAAATCAACTCGGAGGACAAAATGTTCCCACGGTGCCCGACACAGGATGGTCATAATGTTATGGCTGATCAATGCAATCCTGCTTTTACCCTTACAATATTGTACTATCGAGGAGTCTCCGCTGAGAATAGATGGATTTAAAAGAAGTGCATAAGGGATAAATAATGTGTTTAATTTAGAATCTGAGCAGTTTTGTTTCACATCAAATTAAATATTTCATCCCGTCGCTTCACTTTGAAAACTTTTATCCTGAAGCAGCCACAGGAAATGTGAGACAATCCATTAAAAAAAGAAAATCTATTTCTGTCTCAAATTACTCAATTTAATCTTGAGAAAACTTGATTGAAGTTCACAATTTGGATATTTTGACCTCACGTCGGCTTCAAATCCTAGAGGAGTGTGACGGTCGGAACTGTTCTGGGGCTCATATGTAACATAAGACAACCTGTATGTCACCAAAAAAGTAGCATTCAACAACATAACACCTCCAACCTGGTTTAACAATTCCAAGATAGAAATAGAACAACACACACACATTTCTTTTTATAAAACGAAAAACGAAAACAATGCATAGCATAAATGGTAACGCAAACTCCTGCTGTACTGAACTTCTTAACCCAAACCTCAGGTTTCCACGGAGGAAACGCGTGTCAGGAGTGTGGTTGTCTTTCCAGGTGGAGCCTGCTGCTGACGGAGCTTCGGTGAGCGTCTGAAGCACTCCCGTTACGAAACAAGGGGAGGAGGAGGAGGAGGAGGAAGAAGAGGAGGTAGTGGTGGAGGAGGAAGATGAGGAACATTTTGAACTCCGTGCTCTAAACACTGCTGCTCAGGACCCACGGCTCCTCCAACTCTGCTGATTTGGCGGCGCTCGTATCAAAAAGGAGAGAGGAGCCACGTGAAGCTCCAGGCCGGCGCTCTAGGTGTCCTCCTCCTCCTCCTCTTCATCTTCATCCTCCTCGCCGCGCTTGCCCACCACCCTCTTCCTCAGGGCTTCGTCACTGAAGCCCTGTCCCCTGGGTTCCGGGCGGCCCTCCGGAGACCCCCGCCGTCTTTTCCAGACCTCATCCTGGTCTTCCTCCTCGTCCTCCTCATCGTCGTCTTCCTCGCCGTCGGCCTCGTGGGCGTCCTCTTGCTGCTGGATCAGCCTCGCCTGGTCCATCGTCTGTTTCTCTGCAAGCGAGAGAACAACACTTCATTCACTGAGTGCACTTCAAAGTCATTTAAATCGAACAGCAAAATAAAGCATTTTAAAACATTCCAATAATTAATAAGATAAAATCTTTTTAACTGTTACCATAACATCCCTGAAACCTTTTAGAATTATATATTATGAGTTGGAAAATGTTCAATGATGTTCTAATTTTTGTAGAATTATCCCGAATATAAAAATAGAGCAGAGTTGACCGCACTCTTCTATACATACATTTATAAACCACCCAAGTCACAAAACCAATGGCAGATAAGATGAAACTCACTCTGGTAGTAGTCAGTAGAGGAAAACCTCCTCGAGGGGAAGACAAAATCTGCAATAAACACCAGCAACTGCGAGGAAATAACACAGAGAAGCCTTCATTCCGAAAGAAGATTCAAAAACAGTCGTCAAGCAGACAAACACAGCTCTATGTCCATATATCAGACACTAAGGTGTTCGACATCACTTCCTCAGCACAACTCTAAATAATCCAAGACTGTAAGTTGGATTTATTAAAATCAACATGAATGCACTTTGTAATTTTCTGCATTAAAATACATTTTATAGGAGCTAAATACAAAGAAACTTCTCATTCTGCAATTGTATATAAAAACAAAGAGCTTGCATGCCGTGTTTGTTTTGACTCAGCTGAGTTCAGAGGAGAATAGGAGAGCTGCTCTTACTGACCAGGCCCAGAGTGAGTCCAGAGAACAGAGTGGCCAGACCAAAGATGACATACGAGCCCCAGACGGGAAACCCCAGCTGCTCCGTCATGTAGTTATGACAGCGCTGAAAAACAAAAACAAGCCGTCAATATAATGAGAAGGAAGACTTCCACATGTCACATAAAATAAAAAAAGGGGGGGGGTTAAAAAAAAAAAAGATAGATGATAGAGATAAGCCTTAAATGGTGCGTTCTATGACATGTAGGTTTTGCTTCTTAAAAGTAATATATTTCCTTTTCTCCTTGATAGTTTTGGTGACGCATCCAATATATGTTCTTACCTTGCTAAAAAGTTGTATATTTTTCTTTTAAGGTAAGAGATGATTTCACTTGTACCTGTACCTCGCTCCAAACTTCACTACATGTACTTGTTTATGCCCCTTGTAGATTCACATTGCTTCTTTTCTGCACCCCTGAACTGTACACCTGTAAACCTCTGAAATAGTTTCTATTATCCTCTTATTAGTTATTAATTGAATATTAGATGCTTATTTGTCAGACACATTCTGCCGATATAATTCCTCTGTATTTTGGAAAGAAAATTCATGCAATTTCCTCCCCTCTGCCCTGGCATTTCAACACATCAAGATGAGTCAGACAACCAATCAGAGGGCACCTTTCAAAACGTATATACCACATGGTATCAATTGACCAATCATGTTGCTTCTTACTGAGCTGACTTTACTGAGCTTACTGAAATGACGGCTGGCTGTATAAAACTGTGCTCTGAGGACTGAAAAATCAACGCTTCCTACTGATTCCTGCTCTCATAAAGATTCTATTTGATTGTTTTTTTTTCATGCTCATTAATGACAAATGAAATGTATTTTTGGTAGTGGACAATTAAATGGGATTCAAATTAAAAAACAAAAATTGACTGAATGAGACATTTACTACAGCCCCTGACGCTGAGTACATATTTGAAATCCAAATAATTTAAATAAAAATGTCTGTTTTGGTTCCGTTTCGGTGATGTTAGATTTATTCAAATGTGATTATAGTAGTTTTCCTTCACAGGCTCAGTCACGCTTGAGATTTGTAAGCTTATTATCATTTCCTGGCTCTATAGATCTGCACTTCATGGGTGGTCCATGTTGTTGCTGTGGGTTTATTGTGCCAGCTCTGTACTTTGCACATGAAGGTCGATCTGATTTCTAAAACTTTGAGCAACACATGCAAACACAACAAAGACTTCACCGTTTTAAATATCCTGCAGTGAATCAAAAAAATAAACGAATTAATTAAAAAAAAGATCCTCACTTACCCGTATAAACATGGAGAGCTTGAACAAAGCTGACATTGAATTCATTCTGCCAGGAAAAAAAAAAAAGGAGGGGGGGTGACAGCATGTAATTCAGCACAGATTTGTCAAAACGTAACATCACACCAGAACCTAAATACACACACAAACTGTGCGTCACTTCAAAGTAACAAAAGGACACAAAGAAAAGAGTGAACATCTTATTTTCTCACGTTTCAAAGCAAAGGCGCTCAACAGAGCTGCAGAGTGACTGGATGTTAAACACACCCTCATGTTGGGTCAGTTGTTTGTATTTCAAACACAGTTTGGATACTTTGCAATAATGTGAATGTTTTAGGAATGAAAGGAGTGAAGAGATTTGGAAAATGTTGCTCATGACTGGATACAACAGCTCCATAATGGTTTCTTGCTCAATGTTTTAGAGGCTATCACCCCAAAAAATACCCCAGCTTGCCTGTACAGTTGGTAGGTTTGTAGCTGTAACTCGTGTTTACAACACTCTGCAGAGTAAAAGGTTGGAGGGGGGGGTGACAAAATGGCCTCTAGAGATAATGACCATAACAAAGTGAGCAACAGTTCATACTCACAGAAAGGAAGACGGCCCGAACCAAGAGGAAATGGGTTCTACTGTTTGCCATTTCTGCCCGTCCACGAAGTTGAGGAAGTCGTCTTTGGTGCGAGCCCCCTGGTATTTCCGGAAGACGCCGTCCTTGCAGCTGAAACAAACAAAGGAGCGCAGGTGTAAGTGGAACATTCAGGAGCGTCTCGTCAACGAGCACCAGGAGGCATTATGGGCAAAGAGCTTCACTGTTTTGATGAATGGAGGAAACCTAATCTCCCTGGGAGAAGACACACAAGAACATCACAAGTGAAAACGCGGCCTTGGGAGGCTTCAGTTGTTTAAAATGCAAAGCTAGAGATAGGATTTTAAAAAATGTCTAAAGCCCAAGACAGCACCTGCTGCACGAGAAACAGGAAGTGCTCTCATGCTATCATTTCGAATAGCACCACAAAAAGTTTCAGGGTTTGTTGACCATTGTTTTGAAAGAGTCATGGGTCTGAAAAGTCCATAACTAAAGTAACAAGTTCCTAAGTTGGCAACACGGCTGCATGATAAGTGTACACGAGTCAAATACTTAAACCGGCTAATATTTCTAGGGTGACAGTCGATGCAGAATTGATTATTTGATTAATTTGTGCCACTTTATACTACAGAGACTGAATGAAGCAACATGAATCATAAAATAATTATAAGTAATTGTTTCCCAAGACTAATTGTTTGGTTGTATATGGTAACTTAGATTCATTCTAAAACATTAAAAAAGAAAGTGTGGTTGAACAATGTTAAAAACATGTCAATCTAAAAATAAAACTTTCTTATTCGTACAGCAACTTTGCTACGTTTGAAAGAGGAAGTAATGAAAACAGTAAAAGAACTTACTGATAAATAGTAGGAAGAGAGGTGATGATGAACCGCCCACTCAGACCTCAAAGGAAGGGAGGAAACAAACAGTCAAGAGTGCAGGAAGGAACATTTATATTCTGAGTTCACAGATAATTACAACCATAGACACAGAGCTTAAAAAAAAAGCTCTGACACAAATCAGGGTAATTTAGACTGATAACACTTTGAGCACATGATGATCTATACTGGTTATTAAAAATTAAAATGTTGTTATACAAGTGTTGTTAGAAGTCAATGCTCAGTGAAAGAAAATTGTACAAAAAGCTGCTTGCAAAGTTTCAATAAACTGGCATTAAATACTGCTATTAACACCCATTATAGTCCGTAAATGTCTGCATAAATTCATTGACTTACGATGAATTTCACTACCTTCAAATCAAGATAAGATCATTTTATTACCAGCTCAAACTAGCCATTTTAGAATCTTCAGCCCAGGAACATGTTTTCGTTCACATTTTACCTCTGAATTATGTAAATCCTACAGTTGTTCACCATAAAACAATGTATATATAAAAGAATGTTGGTTTACAAGAACAAAAAAAACCCAAAACTGTTCAGAATACAGTGCCATCTAATTTAAATCATTTTAAACTGTTAGTGCAGCCACTGTTAAAACAGATGTGTTGACCTCTTTTCACAATTGTTTTATTGCTTTTAAAAAAACAATTACATACTATCCTACAATTAACAACTTTTAAAGATCTTTATATTGCCAAACACTTTGTTTTAATGGGATTCATGGCACTATACATGTATATGCCTCTTTCATTGTGCGATGCTTTGTGTAATTACTAGGAAACACTAAATTCCCTAATCATTACAACCCACACTAGGTTTACCTCATTGCTTATTTGGGCTGCACAATATAAATTCAACATGTAACAATCTTGTGTGTATAGTCTGGTGATTGGAAGATGGCAACCAAACACTTAAATATATGACGTTGGTGCCTTTGTGCTTTGCTCTTCTGGCACCAGCTTTTAAACAAACAGAAGAGCAAATGTTTGTTTTCCTTTATTTGATCACATGAATCTGAAGTTTCCACCACCAGCATTGGCTTTGTTTTTTTTAATACTTCTGCCTGTTGCCACTCGGCGTGACGTCTTGTTGATATAATTAAGTGAAATGACGATACACATATATAAACATATAACTTACTACAGTCTTATCGCGATGATATCGTACACCCCTAGGGTTTATCCTCTAAATTGGTTTACAAGTTGTGATTAGCTGTATAAGACCAGGGACAGGTGTAGTGGTCAGCTGGCACCACGCAGGCCTACCAGGTTGTTCTGTCACGTCCACCTTGGCTATGTTGACCCCCATGTCCTCCCCCCAATCTGCAAACTCCTTCCACACCGGCTGGAGCTGCTGGCATGCCGGGCACCAGGGCGCGTAGCTGAGGGACGTAAAGACTCGGGGTCAGTTAAGGTGCTCAGTCACACACGGCGAGTTGCGAATACACGCCTGCAGCTGTCAGGTAGCATGTTGGTTAGCATTTAGCTCTGTAAGCTGGGTGGTAAAACACGGCGATTGCACGTTTTCGCCTGCACATTTTTACAATCTCTCCAGTTGAACCAAAGGCAGGTACGATTCCAGCAGTAAAAAAATTAATCGTGTACACTTTAAAATGAGCGGATACTTTACTGCCTCGTTTGCTGGAGCTAAAAACACAACCTAACACGCTCGCGAGCCTGGTAGCCGTTAGCGCTTACAATTCAATCATCCATTCTCCGCTCAGGATCTCCTCCCAGTTCCCGTCCGTCACTTCTCTTAAGCTGTCCGGCTTGGCCGACACGGGCACGGACGACAAGTACACCCCCAGAGTGAGAAAGCATATCCATAGTTGAGGTTTGGTTCTCCGGGGTAAAGAAAACATTGTTGAGTCTGGAGCGAGCAGGCACGCCATGTCTGATGTGTGAGAGGCAGCGGCTCACTTCCGCCCTGCGTCACTACGTCACAGGTGACGCGCAGGAGTAGAAAATACTTTATTTATCCCAGAGGAAATTCGTCAAATACAATTTTTTTTAATATTACATATAATATAACAGAAATATTTATTATAATACATTTTTAGCACATTTTTGTAATTGTTTCTGGTTTAAACTCAGACTTCTCAATGGGTTGGACATGGTAACATATTATTTGTAACAACTAGCAGGTTACACTTGTAATTCCTGTAAAGTATTTATGCATAAACTGCAACTGTTTAAACTGCTGCAACTTGTAAAGTCTATTTAATTGTTTAAATCGTCTCCATTACCCATCCATCTATCTCTTATACTGGTTCATCCTGGTCAGAGTCGCAAGGAGCTTGAGTCAATCCCAGGATAAACCCTGGACAGGTCGCCAGTACACCACCGGGCAAACACACAGAGGCAGAGAACAGCACGTGCTCAGTCACACCTCGGGGCAAGTCTTTTGACTGTGGGAAGAAATCAGAGGAAACCCATGCAATGGGAGAACATGCAACCTCCACACAGAAAGGCCCCAGCTGGTATTTGGACCCATCACGTCCTTGCTGTGCAGCTCAAGTCACCATTACACTAACCACAAATTATACGATACATATACAATACTTTTAACATCCACTTATGTGTTCTTATCATGGTTTATCCTGTAAAATTAAAAGGAAGAGGAATTCCACTGACACAAATAAACTAAAGTACATTTGGAATTTTATAAGAATAACAATAGCATAGTTGTAAACTTCATATATGACCAAGGATTAGAACAAACCCATATCAAGAGGCTGCAATGTTTGCAATAACCTTTTCTGCTGTAATTTGCAGGCAGCAAGCTGAGTGATTTGACTCACGTCGTTTTTTTCTTTTCTTTTATAGACAATCAGCAGCAGAGCACACCGTGTTACTAAGGTAACGTGGCTCCTGTGGTTTGTGCATTAGTCCGACCATGTATATGAGAAAGCGTCAGACTCATTGTGGGTACAGAGAGTAACCACCGATCAGTTCAGTTCAGACAACTTCATTTAGATGAGTTTTTTTGTTTTTTTTTAAATTAACACAAACTCAACCCAAAATAATGGCATATTACTGTTGTATAAATAGTCAAAGTTCAGATTTTACATTACAAGTTAAAACATTTGACATGATACAAACTGGAAGAAATGTGCTAGAAATCATTTTGAAAGAATTTGAAATCCTTTTGAAAGAGTTGAAATTGGGAGCTCGACTAACCTGTTTAACAATCAGTGCTGATCTTAACAGGAGGCTTGAGTTTTCACAATAAATGATGCAGAAGAAATAGATACCAAAACATTTTTTTTTCACAGTGCAGGTGGCATCTTTCAGATATGATGAGTAATATTTGTTGCATCTGAGGCCTTCAAAAACATTTTGAAAGTACATGGATACTTGAGAGTAACTCTTTCCATCTCTTGTAAATTCATCATCTATGTCTGACTACATACTGAATTTTAACTGATATCAAAGATACCCATGACCAACTTTAATTGTATTTCAAACTTACTAATCAGTTTAACCGTCTTAGATCTTTGAGACATTCACCAAAGCATTCTTTATAAAAGTCCTGATTGGAAATTGTCCTTTTTTACATCTTAATCCCTGTGAGATTCCAAATTCCTGTTTTTTCCCCCCTATCATTCTTCTTTACCACCATGTGGTGCTGTTGTTCCTGAAATTAAAGTGAAATAGTGCAGCCATCACTTGGCATTAAATTGACACTTTATGGTAGATGTATTTTTGTGTTTAAAGACTGTTCATTAATAATTAGTGGTTTATTTCAGTCGTATCCTAATACATAGAGCAGGTCTGCACATGCCCTGATTGAAATGGCTGAGTTTCAAACAAAACCCACTATATATTAATATTGATGCAAAATAATAGAATTTGCATATGTCTGAGAAAAAACAAAAATCCAAAGGTCTTATTACATGTAACCAATTCTTCGTTCAGCCATTTATTAGAATTTACTGATCCCTACCACTGAGTTCTTGATAAAAAATTAGATTTAATGTGGTTTGTGATCAAATGATGAACTCATTCTCTAACTAAATGCTCAAATTGTACAATGCATTCATCTGTTTTGAAGGACAACAGGCCGCAACAACAACATTTTGTTTTGAAGCACTGATTGGTATATTTTCTCTGCTTTATTGAAGGTGAAATTGTTCTATTAATTTATCCATCTATCCATCTATATATATTGAACAAAAATGTAAACACAATATTTTTTGCTGACAGGAATTGTGTCCAGATCCTTGCAACATGGATTATCCATCGTGCATTATCATGCTGCAACATGAGGTGATGGTCGTGAATGAACGGCACAACAATGGGCCTCAAGATGTCATCATGGTATCTCTGTGCATTCAAAACACCACCAATAAAATGTCCCTGTGTTCGTGGTCCATAACATATGCCTGCCCATACCATAACCACACCATGGGCCACTACATCCACAACGTGGACATCAGCAAACCGCTTGCCCACACGACGCCACACACACTGTCTGCCATCTGCACTGAACAGTGAAAACCGGGATTCATCCGTGAAGCGAACGCCTCTCCAACGCGCCAGAGGCCACCCAATGTGAACATTTGCCCACTCAAGTCGGTTACAACGACGAACTGCAATCAGGTCGAGACCCCGATGAGGACGACGAGCATGCAGATGAGCTTCCCTGGGACGGTATCTAACAGTTTGTGCAGAAATTCTTTGGTTATGGAAAGCAATTGTTGCAGCAGCTGTCTGGCTGGCTGGTCTCAGACCATCATGGAGGTGAATATGCTGGATTGTTTAGGTCCTGGGGTGGTGTGGTGACCCCTGGTCTGATGAACATTCAATTCACGGGAAACAGCTCTGGTGGACATTCCTGCGGTCAGCATGCCAATTGCACGCTCCCTCAAGACTTCCGACATCTGTGATATTGTGCGGTGTGATCAACCTGCACATTTCAGAGTGGTCTATTATTGTGGCCACCCTAAGGCACACGTGTGCAATAATCACGCTGTCTAATCAGTATCTTGATAAACCACACCTGTGAGTGGGATGGATTATCTCGGCAAAGGAAAAGTGCTCACTAACACAGATTTAGACAGATTTGTGAACAATATTTGAGAGAAATAGGTCTTTTGTGTATATCGAAAATGTTTTACATCTCATGAAAAATGGGAGCAAAAACAAAAGTGTTGCATTTATGTTTTTGTTCAGTGTATACATATACATGTTTCAGGTTGTTCCCACAATCCAAAGACATGCGTTTCAAGTTAACTGGTGATTTTAAATTGTGAGTGGACTGGTGATCTGTCCAGGGTGTCCCCTCCCTCGGTCAGTTATTATCAGCTCCAGCCTCCCATGATGGTGGGACAGAGGGTGGCTGGATGGATAGATGGATGAGCTTCCTAATAAAATAGTGCAATCAGAGATCCTCTTTGCTGTAAGGATTCTTTTAAGACTAATGTTTGTATCCACTCATCGCTGCAGTCGGTAACAAAATAGACAACAGCCAGCATTTTGCTGCAACAATAGGCTGTTTAGTACTCTGTCTAAGTGTTGTAATATGTAGGCAGATCCCAAACTTTTAAAATCCTGAGATTAGTGTTCTTTTGTTGTGAGGTGTTTTTTTTTTTTCAAGCTTTGCTTAATGTTTGAACTACAAAGTACTATATTGTCTCCTGCAATTTTCATGAGTAGACCACATTTGATCATATTTATGTTACTAGTCATAAGATTGTAGCAGACCAAGCAACAATGGATGACATCCATGTGTCATCATACTAAAACAACCTAACTCATACAAGAGGAATTTGAAACAGAAATGACTTTGATGGAAAAGCTGCCGATAATAATTTTTCTTGCGAGAATTTCCTTTCAGAGCGGATTGGACCGCTCCCGATTTAAAACATTTTTCATTTGTTGAATACATGTTCCATTCAACCATTACCCTAATATTCAGTTCAGGGTTAGTGGAGATGATCCCAGTTGACTAAGGGCGGAGGAAGGACACACGCTGGACAACCACGGACCAATACAGGTCGACACACACTCACATTCACACACACAGGCAGTTTGAAATACTGATTAACCATAAACCTATGTTTTGGGGTAATACCCAAAAAGCTCATACACTCACATGGAGCAACCTCAACACAAAAAGGCCCCACAAGCCCGATCCACACTAAAACCTGTGACCATCCAAAGAACGATTAGTTTAGTTAGTTTATGTCACTGTTCAGCTAACAACTACATCATAATGTGATTGCTTTTAATTTTATGTGCAAAATATTAGGAGATGCAAAGAAGCTAGATCAGAAGGATATTTTTTTTTCACTTACACTGATCCCATGCTGATATCCTCCAAATGAAAATCACAGCCACTCAGTAATGTTGATTGAAGTTTAAAAAAATCATGGAAATCTCAGTGAGCTTCTGTTGTTTATAAAGGTCAAACAAATCTATTTATCTTCTACTGCAACTACGTCCAAAAATTATGCAAATATCAGCCTGAGCTCAGATCAACTGCTATATGTTCTGCACACGTGAACGTGTCCTCTTGCCATCAGATTCACAACTTTCATTTTCAGCCTCTGTAATGTTGCATTCATGCATGCGCATGTTTGTAAGAGAGGCTGGCTGCTCTGCCGAAGACGACGCCACTTTGAGTGAATCTGCAGAATGAGAGCAGTTATTATTGCTACGGACCTGCCGGCAGATTGCACTGGCAGCCAGTTATCAGTGCACCTCACACTCTAAAAATACCCTGCAGATGACATCCTTTTGTGCCCCTACCATCGCCCCCTTTCTCCAGCCATCAGCTCTGCTCCACTTACAGCACAAAATGAAACCTTCTCCCTCCTCAGCAGTCCTCTGCTCCTCTCCTATAACTGCATCTGGCAGGGAGGTGAATAACTGAGGAGGGGCAAATGTAATGTTGTTTCCTTGTGATTGTGCACTCAAACTCTAGTAACAGTTTGCTGCTGGTCTGAGGCAGAAATATTGCGGTAGAAGGAAATACATTTCCCTTTTTTAAAAGCCTTTAACGCTGTCAGTGCGTTCATGCACTAGTTTATCTGACACACCCAGTAATGTGATAACAAAACATGCACTTGCCTGCACAAGATTTTTCTAATTTTACATTTAATTTGCTGTTGATTAAACTGTTGATAGCTGGCCAGAGGCTGATTGTTGCCATGGTAACTGCTATGCAACAGTGCTGCCTGCAGATGCCAGTTTCAGTTTCTGTGGCTGCAGTCCTTGAACTGTTTCTCTACTTGAACACATTTTCTACATGTGTATCTGCGCTACATTCAACAGGAGGCCTCATGAATGGAAATATATGTTGCTGGGACTTCATGATACCAGTTGGAAATTCCCACCTTTGATTTCGGAGCATTTGCATGAAGACACGAAGCAGCCAGCAAGTTAGACCCCCAAAAAATCTTCTATTTCAAGAATATTGTAATTAGCTAGATACTCCAATCTCGTGAGGCATTGCTATTTCCATGTTGCCTGTAATCACTTTATTCTCTCAGGTAAATGCACAAATGTTTTGTTGGGTGATATTAATTTTGCTTCTTAGAACTCTGAAATTATCCTCTTTTTAAGTTGGAAGTTTCCACTTTGGACTTTGTTCACATGCATTTTTTTCTATATTTTTTAGTGACTCGTGGATGTTTGTTTTATGCCGAAACTTTAAAGTTAACTTTTCTTACTTGGATTTAAGTATACTGCAGTGATATAATTATCCTAAAAATGTTTTTTATGATAACTGTTTTAAATTAAAATACTGCTCGTATAAACAAATACAGTTCATGATGACTGTGGTTCATAGGGAAGTCAGTGTAAAAACATTTCAACTCAACCCACAGGCAGCAAAAGACAAGAAATTCAACGTTAACTTCATTGCAACTTGCTTGTCAGATATTGTACTGGTTTCTTCTCACAGTCCAAAAAACTTACATGAGATTTTCTATGTTTTCCCTGCGATGACTTGATGGCCATTCCATGGTCTGTCCTGGCTTCACCACTATTCGTTGACAAGATAAAGTGGCATCAGTGGATAAATGTAATCACTTTGAGAAACAACCAGCTCCAACAATTTTTGCAGTTAATCCTTTCTTCACTTCAGATAACAGCATTTGTATTCCATCCATGGTTTTGACATTGCTGATCAAACTGCAGCCACAGGCATAACATACAATAGACAGCAAAGAACAGCTAGAATCCTTGCACAGCACTTGTATGATGAAAACTACATTGGCTCTGTTGTTTTATTGCCTTAAGTATGAATACAAAATCACCTTTACATTTGAATGAACAGCATCACTTTGCAGGCTGAACTGCTAATGTGACCTATTCACTGTGGAAAACATGAATTATTGTTATAATCTCAAAAGGGCCCTCATTTGTTATTCCCCAAAGATGACATCTGAGATATAAAACCAACAACCGTGTCCAGAGGTGGCTTGTAAGAAACGTTGATTGTTACATTAAACTGTGACCAAGCCAGTGCTTAAATATATTCTATTCAAAGTAGTTATGAATGCATTGGTATATTCAGCTGTTCTTGTTTTCTTCCACTCTTCATTTGTAGCTTTAGTTCCAATATTTTCAGCATTCTATATATATCTACATTCGATAAAACGCTATTCACATTTCAACATTCACACACACTACATCTTATGGGTAAATTAGAAAAACAATTCTCTTTGTTGTTGTTGTTTGTTGTTTTTTTTTTTTTTTTGGGGGGGGGGGGGGGGTTGTAGGAGGAAACCAAAGTACACAATGAAAACCTTGACATGCACATAGAAAAACAGGCAAACACTGTATAGAATGAGGCACGAGTGCTAACCACCCACCCACACATCTGGCTCAAAGTGAACACGGTAAATGAAGTGCACGTCTCTTTCCGACATCTCATTTAGTTCTGTGTATTCACTTTGGTCTCATTCTGACGAGTTTTACTCACAGCAGGCTGCAGCCTGATCTGCCCAATACTCACACATCACTGGTGAAATCTCAAAATCCCGGGGATCCATCAGCTGCCACGTCGACGGCCTCATTGTTAAAGTGTGACAGTACAGTAGCACATAAAATGGAGCTCTGATGGTCTTCACGCATGCAGCGTGGGAGTGAAGAGGCAAACGGAGACTTACAGCAGAGCTCCACAAACACCAGCTGCACTGCACAACACTTCACAATCAACCATTTCACAGGGTATTCCACTTCTTCAAATCTAACCTTCGTAATAATCAAGCGATGTGATGGATCAGTGAAGCGTCGGGTTGCTGTTGCTCATCCTGGAGATGTGGAGGCACGTGGATGGTTTCAATCAAAATAGTTCATTGTTAGCAGCTGTAAAGAGCACATTCATAATTCAAGATCTAAGATCCTTTCATTTGTCCGTGTGTATATTTATTCACATGGAATATTTTATGGCTTTTGGCTGCTCTCAACAAGAAACGCAGAAAGAAAGAAGGAAAAAATCACATTCTAAAAAGAACAGATTCACGTAAGTGAAACAGAATAACACTGAAGCTGCCGTGCCTATTCCCGCGAAACACAAACCTCATTATCTGGATATAATTACACAGATTTGATGGGCTTATAATTTATTTATTTTTTCTAAGGAAATTGGGACTGTGGCTTTCTGAAATCTGTAAATTGATTACAATTACCAGTTGCTCTTTTTAAAAGTAGTTAATCGTGTTTCTTACTCGGGTTCAAAAATAGGATTATGTGGATTACTACTCATAGTAGTACACATATAAAGTGCACACAGCTGTGTTACTGTGATGTTTCTGTGAACATTATTTCAGCTGTCACCACTCTGTGGGTCAGAATAATGATTGATTCATTCATTAGGTCCAGCGTACCTTGTTTAATTAGAGGAACATGGTCTATAATCAGCATGTTGCAATTCTTGATAGAAACTGATTCATTAAAAAAAGAGAGGCATCAGCAAAAACAAAACAACAGATGACACAAACTACCAATATGCAGACAAACAGTTCCCAAAAGCAAGCAAACATTTGTTTGAAGCTGCTGATGGATCTCATCTTCTGTGAATACAGGCTAATGTGGTTGAGGATTAATCAGGAGCTCATCTTCCACTAAATAGGAGTTTAGTGAAATAGTAACAGCTCCTCATCATTGGGGACAAGCTTTGCCTGATTGCTTATTCTAACCAATCATCCAGTGAAAAGTTCAGCCAGGTTATTTACAGTTAAACATTTAGTTTGTTTAGTTGTTTAGTTTGTTTAATGAAAGTTTAATGAAATTGCAACAGAGCCACTCCCAAGTCCCAACACATAACCCTGTGGAACTCCATGTTTAACTTTAATCAGAACTGAAAGTCCATGTTGGGAGTCTGTCTCTGTTTTCATTGTAATGGACCGACAACCTGTCCATAGTGTACTTTGCCTCAGTCCACAGTCAGCTGGTAACATCTCCGCCCTGTGTCTCTGCATTTAGATGGACGGACGGACAGACGGGACCAATTTATGGTTGCTTTCTTGCAAACTTCCTTATTTCTTGTTAAAGCTTTCCTTACAAACATCCCTCTCTCCCACTTTCAGTCTTTTATCATGTAGTTGGTGGTGAACAGCTTTTGTTGCGTCCTTTTGTGTTGCCAAATCAGACCAATAACCAGTTTATTCTTGTGTTGCTGGAGGTGGACAGTTAGATATAATGGGTTGTTAGTTGCAAAAGGCAGGCTTGTATCAATGTACTCTTCTTTCTATGATCTGAGAGGAGGAGTTGGAACAAACCATGTGCAGAGAGTAACATTAAGCTTGTGAAACAATAGCCATGCTTTATGACACATGGCCACTCCATGTTCACTCTCTGAAAAAAGGTGCGATGTCAGCAGTGGCGAAACAGACAAGATGATTGCCAGCAGACGGAGAGGAAAAACCCCAGACGCACCTGAGAGCAGAAAAGCATAGCGTGGCAATTACAGCCAAATACCAGCTGTTACAGCGTCACCATCAACATCTGGAGCCACCGGAGCGCTCCTAATTACCTGTGAGGATTCATATTTTGCCTCATGTCCTCTCATACATCTTACTTATGCTCACAATGAGGACATCCTGTGGTTCAGACTCTCTAGAGATCCAGCTGCCAACTGCTCACACGTTACGAGCTCCAGGCAGCTTTACAACAGTTTATTGAAAACAACTACATTCAATGATAATTATGTGGCAGATTGTCTCCAGTAGTTGTGTGGCTTGATGCATTTTTAATAAGTTTTTTTGAAGTAACATTTTCTGGCACACTTTTGATTAAAGTAGGGAAACCTGAGATGCACCTACAAATCTGTACTATGAAAATGTAATTCATCCCAAATTTCAGTAAATTATTGCACAATGTTCCCTTGTGACGACAGAGTTGTCAGTCATTCTCATATCAATAATTAATACTCTATACCAGTGTTTTTCAACCACTGTACCGCGGAACACGCGAGATATAGTCAGGTGTGCCGTGGGAAATTATCCAATTTCACATTTTCTCTATAAAAACATTTACTCTCACAGCCGCTTTCAGCTGTGAGAGCAGTGTGCAGAGTACTCGTGTATAAATATTGTGGCGAGCGCTGTGGAAGAATTGCTCTGAGTCAAAATTCTATTCTGCCAGCTGAACACCAGAGGCTTTTATTTTGACATGAACACACGTAACCGGAACTTCATAATAGGATGACACTCCACACAACACATTACTCACTCATGGTTGCACATCCAACAAACCAAACCAAACTAGACGAAATAATTAACAACAACCCGTAATATAAACAACCCACCAATGCCTGTCCCAGACAGAAGACAAAAGAAAAGAAAAACTCCGGCAACACATAACCTGAACTCCCATCATGCCCTGCAGCGACCAACTCCGTGATTGCTACAATACTCTTCGCCACGAGATGGCAGCACAGAACATTGCCGGTGAAATCGAAACTTAACAGACGTCAGTCTCGTTAATCACCACCACCTGCGGCTGCTCCCATCTTGTATCAAAGTACTGTGTCAGTAACAGTGATGGAGAAGTTTTTGAAAAGGAAGAATCTAACCAGGATATCAGCTCTGTGTTCATCCATCAGGTCCAGGTTTCACACTGAGTGAGTAAAAATAAAAAAAAGAAATTGAGAAATACTTTTTTCTGTATTTATTTGATTCCTGTTGATAAAGCATTGATGATAATGACTTTATATTGTTCATATAGGCTACAGAGTTTCAAATTTTAACATTTTCGGTTGGTGGTGTGCCTCGAGATTTTTCCAAAGAAAAAAGTGTGCCTTGGCTCAAAAAAGGTTGAAAAACACTGCTCTCCACTATCTCCTCATCACATGTCTAAACCATCACAACTGGGCCTCATGAGCTTTATCGCTAAACTGTGCTGCCTTTACTGTCCCTGTGATCTGCTCTTTCCTAATCCTGTCCATCCTGGTCACTCCCAATGAAAGTCTCAGCATCTTCGTTTCTGCCACCTCCAGCTCAGTCTCACTGCTGTCTCATAAATCTCCCCCTTCCCTCTTGCTGCTAACCCAATAGCTCACACAATAGCCCTGCCACTCGACTCCACCCGCTCCATCCTGCCTGCACCCTCTTCTTCATCTCTTCTGGTTGGTTGACCCCGGGTATTTCCATCCACCTTCACTTCATCTACTCCTACACTTTTCCACCTGCGTCTCTCTCATTCACACACATGTATTCTGTCTTGTCTGTCCTAGAGTCCTCTTCTCTGCAGTGCAGACCTCCACATTTCCAAGTTCTCTTCCACCTGCTCTCCCCACATAGTACAATGTCATTGGCAAACTTCACGGTCCACAGAGACTCCTGTCTGACCTCATCCGTCAACCTGTCCATCACCATTGCACACAAGAAGGGGCTCAGAGCTGATCCCTGATGTACCCCTACCCGGAACTTGAACCCATCTGTCTCTCCAACGACACACCTCACCACTGTCTTGCTGTCCTCATGTGTCCTGCAACAGCTGCAACATACTTTTCTGCCACTTCCTAATACAGTATCACAGTTCCTCTCTTGGAACAAGATTCACAAAGCCACAGTGCAGCTCCTTCTGGCCTTCTCTGTACTTCTCTATCAGCACTCTTTCGGGGAATGAAACCAATATACTGTAATATAATATTAATATATGATGACATTAACATATGTACAAACTGATATCGCATCATCAAACATATTTAACAATGCATACAAGTTAAATACTACTAAAAGTACATTAACATATTAAATAATACATACACAATAATAGCACTAAGCCAGTACAAACATAATTAAAATATATTCAGGTATATACTATAGAACGTTAACATACATATAAATATATACAGAATTTTATACATGTTGAATACTGTACAAAATGTTAATATATTAAAAAATATTTGCCAAATAAATACAGTAAAACAAAAACTACATATTGGATATTACCAATTGGGCGTTTCAGAACACGTGGGTCACAGTTAGAAGGGTATCGTTTGGGGGCTGGAGGACGGGATCTTTGGTTTTGCATATGATGTTGCTATTTTGATGCTTTCATCCTGTGTTTGGATGAGGATCAACGGCTCCTTCTGACTCCATAGTTCTGTTATTAAAAAAGACCATGTGCCCTCTACAGGTAGTGTGTGAGAGTCTTCTTCAAGTGTAGGAGTTCAAGTGTCCTAGGGTGTTGCAGGTGATGAGATCTAGATATCAAGCACAGTACTGGACTCTCCATACTTTCACCTGAATCTGTGTGGTCAGCAAGAAGATGGATGGATGGATGGAGGGTAACTAATCATCATTTATGTACTTCGCCTTTATTTTTATGTTCAGAACCATTTCCGACCCATGAAATAGTACCTGGGTGTGAAACTCGTAAAAAGCGACTCTTTTATTGCATTTGACCAATCTGACACCATTATGAGCTTTTCCGCCCCAAGTGTAAAATCCAAACTACAGTAATTGCCTCTGTAACTGATATGCACCTCCTCCTCCTGCTCTGGCTCATGAAAAAATCATAAATCACTCTGCCTCCCAAAACCAATGACTCCCCAGCTTAATGCCAGCTCTCATTTGCAAACTTAGCGCCAAACAGTATCTGCAGACGATAGAAGAGCAGCCTACAGCGGTGTCAAAGCATCAAGCTCCTGAACCCTCCGGCCGCTGATTAATGAGCTGCCTGGCTTCTCTTAAGGTGCCACTCGGCTGCCATTTGTTTTCCTCTGCGCATCACCTGAGGGGCAATGCAGGATTCAGCCCATATGCCACGTTCGGATAAGTTGCACATTGGATGATAAATTGTTTGTTTCCCGTTGGTGTGCATTAATTATTCTTCTCGGATAGGTACTCAGATACATAGAAGCAATTACCAAACACGTCTCTGAAACACAATCTTTGCTCGAATGTGACAAAATTGTTCAATTTGTCAGTGCCGACATGTTAACGGACTTTTAAAATGCTGCACATGTACACGTCTTCAGCGGGAAAAGCGTAACAATTAATCACAATTTTCCAACTGTGAGAAGTCTTTAAAAATTGATGAAGCTTCCCGATATGCTTTCAACTGAATCACCCCCCCCACCCCCACCCCCAACCCATGTCCTGAAATATCAGCTTTGGATCTCTTCTTGACACTTGCTTCAACAACTGCTCATTGAGAGAATATTTCAGGTCTTGTGAATCAATTTCCATGCTTCTTTACAAGAAATCATAAAAATGACAAAAATCGTTGCGAGGAGTCCAGTGGCGGTATTGCAATCTCACTTCTCAACAACAATCTTTCTTTTTGTCAGTTTTCATGGGTTTGCCCCAGTTTATTCCCATAGTCAATCTTTGATGGGATTCACATGGTGGAACAGTGGTTATTGCCTGGCAGCGAGAACATCTCTGTTCTAAATATCGGCGAGGCCTTTCTGTGTGGAGTTTGCATGTTCTCCCTGTGTATGCATGGGCGTCCTCCCACAGTTCACAAATATGCATGCAAGGTTAATCAGTGACACTGCATAGCCCCAAAGTGTGAATGTGAGTGTGTGTGATTGTCTATTCTGTGTGTTTCCCCTGCGATAGACTGGAGACCTGTCAAGGGTGTATCCTGCCCTCGCAAATAGCTGGGATTGGTTCCAGCACCTCGCCACCCTGAGGTACAGAAGATGGATGGATGGGTGAACTCTTGATTAACTTTGTTGTTCCTTGTCCCCTGTCTCCTCCCTGAGTGTACACTTGTGTCATCCTCAGTCTTGTTTGCTACCAGCTGGTCTGTTTTTGTTATGTCATGTCATTTTTGTATGTATGTTCCAGATTTGTCTAAGCTTTGTTGACATAACGTGTCAGTCTAGTTCCTTTTGTCACCCACAACTGCTTCTCATCCTCACTTTGGACAATCTTTGCAATGTTTTCTGCGTACATGACTTGAATGTGTTTGAGACCCTTTTTTCAGAATGGCTGTATAATTTCAGACCCTTTAGGGCAGAATGGTGCTTTTCCTAAAAGAAAAAACAACAACAAACTTGGTAAGTGGGTGCTCTGGACCCATAATGTTGTGTACATCATAGGCAGGTCATTAGTAGGCTACATCATAGAGACAATACTGACAGTAGAAATGTCACCTGCAGCCTGTTTATGGGCCATGAGAGCAGATTAAGTAAACTAAATAAGCATCCTATCTGAAGGAAACACAACCATGTCAAATTTAGAGGAAAGTATATGTAAAAAACAAACAAAACCTCACCTCTTAATTAGAATTAACAGCCCACTTAAAAGGTGAAGACACAATAAATCAACTAAGTCTTTAACACATTTCATGCAGACCATTGAATAAACCAACAAGCTGCTTTTTACAGATAGAACAGCTGTTAACCATCTTTTTTTGTTTCTGCAGTCATGAAAGCAAGACACAATTTTGTGCAGAGCAGTATCATCCAAGCAGGTCCTCAGGGGGTTGGCTGCATATTCTCTTCTAACACTTTCATGCTGACTTTTTTCTGAGAAATCATCAAAGATTGCATCTGAGGAGAAATCTCTTGCACCAACTTTCAGCTTTCTCAAAGTTGCAACAAGCCATTACTGGTTTTGAACTGTACACTATTTTGAGTATGTCTCAGCAAAATGTAGTCAGATCGATGAACAATTTGCTGCATTGTAACTGCTTTAATTTAAACTGAATCTGGAAAAACTGATGTTATAGAACTTCTGATCATCAGTTTATCACATATGAAATGTTGGAACAACTATATAACCATGTTAAATCAGAAATTTGCAACTAGATAACTATAAAAGATTGGTTGACAAATGGCTGTTGCAACTCCTCCGAAGACAGGAGAAAACCTCGTTCTAAATGTGACTTATTATTGTAATTTTAGGAACGAAATTGTTTGTAAAGATGAAAATTTCAGTGCGACATGTGATTTCCTGTGGAATGAATTTATATCACGGTGCAAGGAACTTGAACAAAGATAGCATAGGTGACGTCTTTCACCTGCAGGGGAACAAAGCACACAGAACACACAGAAAATATAATTTTGACCACAGTCTGCCTGCAGGTCAGAGCCTGGATGAGCATAGGTCAGTGTTAAATTGAATTTACTTAATAGGTTTAGTTTAATCTGACAGGGAGCCTCCTCGATAGTTTTAGATGCATCTGTCTTGTGGTGGAAAATGCAAGTTACATGCAATGCCTGGCTTATGACGCAGTTTCTTGCACGTGGCTGAAGATCCTATAGACTGTTTGCATGTCTGCATAAGCTTATTTGTGTGTGCGTTTTCCTGCATGCCACTGACAATGAGTGAGGGGTTTGGCTGAGCTCAGGAAGCCTCTGCAGAGGGCGACTCTCTGAGCTTAATGCACCGCAGTGCCGCGAGGTGTACAGTCTGCAAAGTGGCTCTGTCGCAGTGTGGCGTGCGAGGAAAGGGAAATGGAGTGACTTAAAAGGAGGAGGTGCTGCTGAAACTGGATCAGTCGGACAGTGTGTCAGTGGGCCGGGGAGCACCACTGATTCTGCTGAGCTCAGCTTCCATCATGGCAGACCACCGGTGTTCAAATGTAACAGCCTTAATATTCAGTGACACTTCATTACTTCCTCTGAGGCATGAATTGTGACACATGTAATTGAATGGATTCAAAATTAACTCACACGGGGTTCTCCAGAGTGTATTAACGTTTTGTCCTCAGAAAGCTTGAACATCTGTGATATTTAGCTTCTGATTAAATAAATGGACTTCACTTTTATTGTGCTTCATAAAGCTGAATATATAATCAGTACAATCTGAATTTATCTCCACAGTTGTGTTTCGTTTGAAGAATTCATCTCGTGCTGGATAACAGTTTCTTGTGAAAAATGAGGTCAGAGATATTCAAATTAGAGTGATTTAATCTCTACTGCTTCTGTTGTTTATTCGAGTGTTGACCAAATTAAAAGTAAAATCCGCAACTGCATCTACTCATGCTACAAAGGTGCATTTCTTTGCATGCTCTGTTTGTTTGTTTTTTTTGTTTTTTTTACAAAGATTCATTGAGATTCAGCATGCTGTCAATTGGTTAAGGAGCATCCGTGGTTGATGCTGTGCAGCCCGGGATGCCTCTTTATGGGGTTGTGTAAATGTGTCAGGCAGCAGCAGGGGAAAGCCAACTTCTCTGGTCTCTATAATTGAATTTGCACGTGTGGAAGGAGACCTGGATTCATTTGGAACAAAAGACTTCACACTGCTCATCCTGCATGAACTGATCTATTGTTCAACATTTTCAGCTGACTTACGTGCTGGAGAAGAACCAAGAATTACTAATCAGCAAATTCCATGTGACAAACAAACAAACAAACAAGGACGGACCGTTTAGTGTCGTGCTTTTATCTATTTTTTTTCAGCCTCATTCTTTCCTGTGCCTGAATACTTGATGCTGCTTTTATGCAATTGGAAACTAAATTAGTTACCAGTTGGTAAAGTCCCATTTCCCAGTTTACAGTATTCACATGACAACAACAAACAAGCAACATGGCTGCCCTGGCTGTGCTGCATTATTGCAGTCGAGGAAAAAGACAAACAAGCTTCTCATTGCATACACCAGAGGAGAAAGAAATGAAGCTCAGGAGGTCAAATTTACACCTTAGCTGGTACCATTAATAATTACTACATTAATAGTCCTAACTGTTAACTGCTACAAAACTTGACTATGTGTAATTTACAAAAAGAGAATAGAAAATAATTTTTTTTTGGTTTGTAGATTAATTAAATTTCACTAAAACTGCTGCCATGTTGAGTGTGGTTTCCATCCCGATGAATCCATCCATCTATCCATGGGTTATGTTGCAGGCATTTCTGTTTGGAGTTTGCATGTTCCCCCTGCACGTGTGACTTTTCTTCAGATTGGGCACAAATGATAAATAGATATGGAAGTGCAGATCGTCTTGTAGGTGGCTGTAAAAAAAAATCTCTGTCGAGTTTGGAGAGACGACGGGTGTTAAATTGTTTTGTTTTATGCTACAGATTTTCATTTCAGTCACAGCAGGCCTACTCAGTTTAATTCACTGAATAAGAACTGTTTTGTGGCTCCGTTTTTACAGTGAACATGACCATAGCAAGCTCAAAAATTCCCATATGTGAGTGATTTACACCAGCATCTTTTTCCACTGTGAGCGGGATTTCTGTCAAAAGCTGAAGCTACGCACACAAAATTTTTTTGAAGGTTGGGTGTTTCAGACATGCAGCTATCGAAGGACAATGGTGGGAGGATTTCAAGACCGAACTGAAAATGTTCTGCTTTTATGATATGAATGCAACATCTCCAATTGAATTGTGTTAGATTGACCTTGTCAGACATCAGAGTTATTTTACATTAAAATCATAAAAAAAAAAAAAAAAAGAAGCCTCCATCAGCCTCTTCTTCACTTCCTTAAAGCAAAAGAATTAGTTATGTAAAGGATGTTTGACACAACCACTTATCTGTGCTTGCGACCATTTATGCTCATGTTATGCTTCCTGCTTTGTCACGAATAATTGGAAAAAAAAAGAGGAAACAAGGAGATTGCACTGGGAATTGCGTGAAAAGAAACAAATCTGTGTTCAGACATGCAATGCCCACATTATATTTACATTGTTAAGCAACTGCAAATGAAGGGTGAAGCCTGTAACATAATCTCTCTGCAGTCTCAGGACACCAATTTGTATTATATTAGTTCTGTACTCCACATGAGTAATTGTGTGGCTCTATGGAGGTAAGAGTTGTCTGTTGGTTGGTTGGTAGACTATCTTGGCCCAGAGATACTGACATGTTGTACCAGATGATGAATGCATTATTATTTTGTGATTTTCTCCACATCATGTCATACTGTTATCATACAGTGCTGCTTTTAATACTCTCATCCCCTGAGGAGCGAATAGCCATTATTTAGGTTCACAATACACCCGAGCAATCACGCAGTCTATTTCAGAAGAAGCCATTGTAACAACATGTAACAACTCTGTCCTCGCTGGTTGCTTTGGTTGGGACTCAAATGTGGGTGAATCAGCCTGCACCTAAACGTTCCATCAAACGCATTAACGCTGAAAGCTCTGAGGAGGCCATTAGCACTCACACATGCTCACGTTATTATCCACACTTAGCAGATCTGAAGGTGAAGGCGCGAGGTGTTGAGCATGTGTGACATTAAAAACAGTGATACAATTGGCATCCTGTGGTATCTCATTTGCTTTTAATGATGGAGACATTTGCCGCACGCAGGAGACTGTTCATCTGTCGAGGCACAATGGGGTTGAAAAACTCTTCAAAATTAGTTTAAAGAGGAACGCTCCTCCTTAACACGAGGATCTGTCTACAGGCTCGACATTTGTGTAGGTAAATTAAATTTATTTGTAATGCTGTATTTGACAAACAGTTATAATACTTTTCTTTTTTTTTTTCAAAATGGGCCATGGGTTGTCAATAGCAGTGGGTCCTCAAACTCAACCATCTGAGAGTGATCGTCTCCCAATCGGAAGGTTGCAGGCTCGATTCCCAGCGCTGCCTGCCTTCATGGCGACGTGGCCTCTGGCAAGACACTGAACACCAAACTGCCTGTGTGAATGCAGTGTGAGAGTGAGTGGTTTGTTGAGGTCGGAGGGGCCGATGGTGCAGATTGGCCTCTCTTCTGTCATTCTTCCCCAGGGCAGCTGTGGCTACATACATAGTTTAACCACCATCAAGTATGGAGTGAAGGAATAATGCAATATAAAGCATCTCTGAGTTCCCAGAAAAAAAGCACAATATAAAGTGCATGCATTATTATTATTACACCCATTGTAAAGTACCACAAGACAGTGATGCCACTACTTTTAGCAGTGAGATATTAGTCACAAATGCTTTTATTAAATTCTAGTCTCTCTGCAGTTGTTAAAGTGCTACTCTACAAACCATAAAAAATATTGTAATGTTGTCTCTCTTAGTGTGGCATCCTGTACTCTGTGTTCACATCAGGCCACACAGTTATGTGTGCCTGTTGAGAGACGTTAACAGCTATTCGTCTCTTGACGAATTTCAGAAGTAAACTCATCTTGACAATTCGCACTTGTAACAAACCTCCAAAGCAGCCGTCACCAGTGAAAATCAACCCTGCCACTATTCTACTTAAGTCCTGTTTACTGGAGTAACGGCCCATTTTAACAAGATTTCTTTAAGTGAATATGCGAAACTTTAGTTGGAATTTGGGTTTACGTATATTCGGCAGATGGACAATAACAACAATATTTCCCTCCAGAGTGTCATGACTCTCCATATTCTCTTGGGACTTGTTAGTTTTATAGTTGAGTAAATGAAACGCAACATACGTGTTCTGCAAATTAAAAAAAATAAAAAGTGAAAACTAAAGACATTTGTGCTAAATTTTCTGAGAAAAAGTCAATATTGGACAGAAAAGTAGACACTCAACTCAATTTTAGTTATTCCCATCTTTTCCACATAAGAATTTCATGGTGAAATTTTATATTGATAACAAATATTATTTTAGAAAACCATTAAAGGTGTTTTTCATGTCTGGGTTTTCTATACTGTAGCGCACCGAGACGTTATAGAATACTCATCACATTCGTCATCCTTCAGTTTTCGTAGAACAAGGCAAACTGTTTGGCCAATACTACAATCAATCCCACTCATACTTATTTATAAACAGAAAGCGACCTTACGTAAGGTGGATTTCCTTGTTTTTCAGAATTCCCGATGCCCATGTAAGTACAGCCATTCATGACTCAGTGGCAGATGATGCTCACACAGGCCTCCTCTGGTGTCTGAGAGGAAGGAAGGACTGTCGGAAACAGTGGGAGGACGAGGCGACGACGGGTGTGAGGAGATGGCCCAAATAGCAAGAGGTGGGAAGCGCACAACGGCGTGATCGTTCACGGACAGACGCCCACGCTGACACTCATCAAACCCCTTAAAAGTAAATTTATGTAATGGGTTTCCTGCCTCGAGCAACGCGCATGAGTAAATCCAGGGTCTTTACAGAAATAGACACGTCCCTTTGAAAGAGACACTTCTTCTGGATGTGACGTAAAAGATATTTGTTGTGGTCCGTTTCAATGTGTTGAGCGTCAAGATGCCAAACACATTGAACACAAGTAAATCGTTGATTTACGCAGATGGCTCACTGAAGGATGCGGTCTGTGTTGGAGTGGGGGGGGGGGGGGGGGGGGGTTGTGTACTTCCTCTGACATGTCAACCTGTTTTCTCACTTTAGAAAAGGAAAATCACACTTTTTTGGGGTGCAGAAGTTTTCACACAAATGTCCAAAATAGGGACTTCAACACTTCACACTGAGCAGAGCCACTTCAGAAATAATATTGAGCTCATATGAAAAAGATTCAGAAATAATTCATGAAACTCAAAAAATACAAGACTTGCGATGCTTCCTAATTTGATTTTTCACTCTTGTGTGCACCGAATGTATAATCTTAGTACAAAAATTGGGTTTAGTAAGTTTAGTAGTTTCTCTCTTTTTGCCAGCTCATTCCTGAGAAAAACCCGATGTGTTTAAAGTTAATTCTCTATTTTGAAATATGGCTCAGAGCCTCTCTTGAAGCACTGTGTTGTTTTTAAAATCTCAGGGATTGGGGATTTGTTGTTTTGAACTTCAAATGCATGAAAAAGAGGGCAGATGACAGATTCCTGCAAGAGAAAATAGTTTAACTTTACTCTTTTTAAAAACGTCCACTAAAACAACATTGGTGAACATTGATGTTGCAGCACTATAACCTGTAAAATGGCACAGATAACAAAGTAAGTGCATGACAATGGTTGACTTCCTGCTGAGCGGTCTAATATTATTCCAGGGTACAATGACATTTTAAAGCTTTCAGTGATGCTCCATGTTGTCATTTGTAGTCCATTGTTTAGTTTTTTTATTTTTCTTCTTCCGCCATTTTCTGGCACGTAACTAGTCCTGCACCTTTGGGAGCATGGACACAAAAAGCACATCAAAACATGTGGAACCTTCGGGAATAATGTGCTGAGATTTTTCTTAACTGTTTTCTTCAACTGTTTCCAAATAAATATTTAAAAAAATGAGAAAACACACCAAATATCAACCCCTTTTTTGTGAATATTTACATAAAGTAAATTAAGCTGCTACAATTTAATCATGATAATGTCTCTGCCCACATATGGCTGCTGGCTTTATGTTCCTGTTAAAGCTGCATGGTGCCTCTGCTCACTGTTCTTTACTGCTTCCCTGGGGGGCTGCTGCTACTGAGATGGGGGCAACTCGGTAGATCAATGGTCACCAGGCCAACCTCTCATGTCCTCATCTATAGTGTCTATAAGAGGAAAACTCTCGGTGGGGGAAAATTGAGATTTACGGGGTTGTGCCCAGTCTGTACATTGATGAACAATGAGCATACACAAAGAAACAAAGAACAATGGGATAAGACTGAGCAAGGGAATGCACAGTAAGAGTTCAGACTCCACCGTCATGTGGGACGCACATATCAGTGTGATATGTTTGGTAACTCCAAAACTGTCTTTTTCTCCCCTTTGAGGTCTGAAATAACATCAGTCCTGTTATGAGTTTTGTTCCCTGAGGTTTTACTCGTGCACACAGATGGAGGGGATTGTATTTCACTAACTGCTGTTCAGCGTTCTTCATTTTCGATTCAGCTGATCAATGGGTTTAAAAGGAGTGCCCAGGATTCATGTACAAAAACTGATATCAACATTCATTGTGTCGGAATTTACCTTGTACCCTCACAAAGTAGCTCCACCTGAAGAATAAACTGTAGCATACTGCAGTCTGGTTTTTTTTGTGTGTGTGTTTTTTATATTTCTCTGCTCCATTTTCCTGCACCTGGTCCGTTTTCACTATATCGGAGGTAAACAAAGAAGTCCTCAGGCCTGCGGTAACAAGAGCCGGTTCTATTAGCCCTGCTGGATGCTGGGTGGGGGGTTGGGCAAGAGACTGAATGTATTGAGACACATTATATTGACGGAGAGGCCAGACAGAATGAAAAGAAAGCCAAACAGAATAGAAGTGGGGAAACCACTACGATATCCACCTGGGAATACATTCGGTCAATATGCGATAACTCTTCATTTTCTTGACCGCACTGAGTTATTGGTAGTATCTAGTTGGAATTGGTCCTTGGAGGTGAAAGGAAAAGGTGCATCTGGTCAATATATTGAGTCCACACTATAGCCCTGCTGAGCTCCAAAGCTATATTATTCAGATAAATGATCCCGAGAGATGTATTGATTCCTATGTGGCGTGACTAATTTCAAAATACGTGTCACATCATTCATTTACTTTCGCTCAGAAACATGTAGATTTGACTGATTGCATGTTTACGGACACACAAAAGATCAATATTTCTCCCCCCTTTGCTCAATTCTTCAGACCTCTCTGAGTTGGCAGAACTTAGCGTCAGTCCCTGTGCAACAGGAGAGCCAGCTTTAGTAGCAAAATCCACAACCTACTTCGAATTTTTAAAAAATCATTACGCTATTAATTGCAGCAAAAAAAAAAAAATCCCTGTAGAGCCCGGACAGCTCACGCTGGAGGAATGGAAAGTGCTGGCGCACGTGGAGGCCTTTCCTCGCGCACATGTCTCTTCAGACAGCCCACACATCCACTAAAAATGACGACTGCACTTTCTCTAGTGCAGATCTCGATCAGCGAGGCAGCACACTCGTTTTGTGGGAACTCACAATAACTTTGACCTTGGGTTTTCTGTGTAGGAGGACTGAGTGCAGCAGCACAGGGGGAAACAACCACCCAACACCTCAGCTGCAGTTTCAGCTGCTGTCGACTGTTTTTTACACCCAGAACACGGCGCAAAGAGGCAACAAGCAGAGGGCACTTGACTCACAACTTCAAAATGTCGACATTCCGATCCATTTTCCAGTGTGTTTTTCCTGGTATTCCATCCTTCTGTTCAGGTATATTTCAGTGGGATGTATTTCTCATTGCCGTGTCCGCTGGAGGTCTGGAGGTCATTTTCATTAGGAAATGCTCATGTGCACAGGAGGCATGCACTATTGTGTCTCCTCCAGTTTTGCATTATTCATTATTAACATTTGCGTTGGAGCCTGAACAAGACTCACTGCAGCCTCTTTGGAAAGTCACAAATGATAATCGACTGATAGATTTTCTGGGACAATTCATGACAAGCTGTGACCCAAATCAAGCAAAACCTTCAACTTTCACAAATGATTGAATTATAATACATATTCCAGTCTGAGCCTGAGATGACGATTACACGATGTCAACACAAAAATATTATTAGAAATGACAGAATGACCAGGAAATGGGGATGTAGAGAGGGAAATATTCCCTTTTACACACAATTAGCTGCATTTTAATTCAAACTATTCATTTAAATAATTTCAACTTAAGACTTCTCTTAGTTTTTATGCGCAAATATGAAATTAAAATAAAATACCAATTATGTTTTCATGATAACATAATCCATATCTTATTTTCTATATAGTTGTTGTGTTCACCATGCTCTGTTTACAGATGTAAACAAACTTTGTGGACCTTCTGCTATGGAGTGAAATGGTGGCTGGCAACCCACATTAGAAGCCAACAACTGCTGCAAGAGTGTGAAGAGACACTGATTTGTATCTTATCTTTGGTGATGAGAGCAGCACCATCAAAGAGCAAGGGAATAGAGTAAGCAGACTCATCACCAGCATGCAGGATGACCCTCTTTACCAGCTGAGTGAGAGTTTCCCACATAATTCCCTGGACATGATTTGTGGAACCACACAAAACATTTTAATGGGAAAATGTACAAAGTGCAAATAAGCTGGAATTCTGCCTCAAGGTGCGTAACAGTGATGTCCATGTTTTGATCTTCATATCTTCTCTACCTCTTTCTCTTGCTCTCTCTCTCTCTCTCTCTCTCTCTCTCTCTCTCTCTCTCTCTCTCTCTCTGCACTTGTTTTCTGCCTCCTCGCTGTCAAATAAGGCAGCACACAAAAAACGAATAGTCTCACTCATCAACTCTCCTTCCTTCAGCGTGTCTTATTTTGAGAATAATAATGGATGTGCTAAAATTAGTCTTTGGCATCTTCAGAAAGAAGCATCCCAACTTTGTGTTTTCCGTCATTATTTTTGAAGGATGTTATAAAGTTAGGAGCAATATTCTTAATAAGAAGCTTCACCGCCTCTTCCTCCCTGAAGGCATAATTTACAAACATTGTATCAGTAAAAGGCATTTCTGGGGTCACAGTGAAGGGCACAGATGGGTTTGAATCCATAAACATGAGTTCATCCAGGGTTTCGGAGGATGCTGCAGTGCGCTGAGATGTCAGGAAGTCAGTGGTTGATGGCGGCCTTTTGTCCAGCGTGTCCTCTCTGCTGCAGGGAATCACACTAGCAGATGGTGATCATGCACTAACTGTTACACAAAAAAACTTTCCTGGAGGAGAAAAGTGCAAATGCTTTTGAGGCGTCTTCTTAAAAGTTGTTGTTACACTCTGAAGGTTGCATACTTTAGCCTACTTGTGTTTTCACTGTGAAGACAATTTCTCATTTTAGCAAGGGTAACAAGGGAATTGTGTTAACTTAATTCTTAAAAGAGTTTCAAAAGCATAAATTTCAAAAACCCAGAGTTGTGGAAAGAAAATCATCCACCACTTCCACTCATATCCCGTTAGTATCACCATCACCGTCCCGTGCAGATCCCTGTCTCGCTGAGCTGCTGGAAAGCTCCTGCAGTCTGTGTGCTTCTTTACACAGATGGCCTGAAGCCTACGGAGCCGCAGAGGGACGATGTGGCGACACAAGTTATAAACTCAGAGGGAAGACTTCATCCCATATCGGTTGGAGTGAAGCCTGGGTTTACCTGTGACCCATGAAAGGGCAGTGAAGGACAATGGCGGTGAAGACAAATAATTAATCAAAATTGTTCTATGATAGGGAATTGCACTGAGCTGTAAAGGTAAGCGTTCTTGATTCACAGCAAGAACCCTGGTTCAATGAAGATAATTGGGTTTAAGGTGTGGATGTAAGTGTGTGGGACTGTCTGTAGTTTGGCCCGTGATGGACAAGTGACCTGCCCAATCAGAAGGGACCTTCTATTTGTTGCTCGAACAACCCTGAAAGAGCATGTGGGTGTGTTTAAGCTTAAATTAAACATTTTGACTTGATGATGATTATAATATTATTTGTAATGTTGTTAAGCTGCGCAATTTTGCGTCTGATTCTTTACGTCTGATTGAGATCAAACAGGGCAGTTTGTGGCTTCTGATCCAAAATGAGTTTGGCCTTTGTTTTTTGTGCTTGTTGATGTTCCTGAAAGAAGTCAGTACTTCCATGTGGTGCACATTGTTACACTAAAAACAGCAGCTAATCACAGATTCAGGAGCATTCAGTGAGATACGTTTTTCTTCAGGTTATGTGTATCCTGGCAGTAGGAGGGCATTGACACAAAACTCCCCGCCCAAAAAGTACTAGAAAAGATGAACTAAAGATTTAGTGGTGGACTAAAATGCGGCGGTGTGGCCCCAAACCGAGGAGATTACACAGAGAACAATATCATCACGCTGCGGACGTCAGCAAGCACGCATCCAAAAATAGCTTGTTACAAACATTTGGTTTAAACCAACAATGAATTTGGTTTAATCCTCGGATATATTTACTCAGATGAACTTGCCATTTGTTGTGTATTTTCACAAATCTTAGAGGATAATGAGCAGAAACAGCGTCTCCACATGAGCCTACTCCTTAACTCTTTTCTTTGAATTCACAGGGTTCTTTTTAACGATGCAAATAGGATTATTTACATTTACACTTTAGGATTTTATTCATCATCAGCTGGAGCACATTCACAAGTGCCTCACTAATTGTTGTTATTAGACAAAGCATACCATATTAAAGCTTTTCCTTTTCTCAAGCAGCTTTACAAAACATGCAAATGTAATCAAACTGAGTGGCCTCACGTTGCCCTCAGTGGGCCTGGGACACAAGCATTCCTTTAAACGGGATTATATCATTTCATTTCCTTATCAAGAGCCCCGCTGAAGACTAAAACTTCCAGCTCACGTTGCCATGGATGTCTCAGAAATGACTGAGCTATTTGGCCAAAGAAATGAAGAGGCTCTGGATCGTCAAGAGAGAGAGAGAAAATAAAACCCTCCTGTGAGCATGGTGGAGAGTTGCTTCTTTATCTTATCTCACAAGGTGTCAGTTTCCATGTTTTCAATCTTCTTTGGAAGTGATCTTTGCTCCCTCGGCAGTTGAAAGGAGACAAACAACAAACAGCCCGAAAGCTGCAGGTTTGTATTATGCAGCAGTTATTGAAAAGCGGCCGGATTTTGATATGCAGATACTGAGTTTTACATACATATGCTGTTTTCCTCAGGCCATATCTCACTCAATTTCAAGTATTTTGATCACAAAATGTGGATTTCTTTCATTCATTCACCTGAAAACAACATGGATGGGTCCTACCTGTACACTTCACCTCCAAGTCTACTGCTTTTGCTTAATTGTTTAGACTTTTCTCTTTATCCAGCTTAGAATTGTGGGTTGCTGCAGGTCCCTATAGTGTAGATGTTCAAAGTCATAATCAGTCCTGGGCAGGCCACCAGACATCACAGGGTAGTCACACACTCACATTCACACAAAGGCAAACATTTAGAATTACCATTGACCCTCAAACACATGTTTTTGGACTGGGAAATCGGAGTACTCAAACTCCACACAGAAGACACTCTTAACCACAACACCTCTGTTATAAATGGACACAAATTAGCTGCTATTTCTTTCTTTTTAATCCACAAATATTAAACTTATACATGTAGGCAACACTGTTTTCTGTATTGTTGATCTTTAATGACAGTAAAGGAAAACATATTCTTCTTTCATGAGTAATCGTTATATATAAAATGGCCAAGGTATTCATCCATTCATCAACAAGACCTATCTAAGTGCGATTTCTCTTTGATTTATTTCATAAATTATTTAAAAAATAGTATTCTGATATAGAATATATACATATAAAATACACTCTGATATTGAGAGGCTTTTTTTCTTTCTGCAATAATATACCAGTCCAGCACCACACATGCATCATTATTTTGATGTTGTGATGATGATGCAGAGTTATACTTAAATATTTACAATGTGGCACTTAAACTTATCATTAAATACTCTTAATGCTCATTCCACCTCCAGACTAATCCGATTAAGAGAGTATTTCCTGAACAATATACAGCCTTCATTATTTGGTTTTGGGCTCCTTATAGACACACTTTAGTGAGCAATGGGCTCGTGCAATGGTATGCATGCACTATCTAGGTTTTAATTCGTTTGGTGTTGTATTGTTTACTATAGTCTTCTTCCTAATCCCCTGAACAAACGGAATTAGCCTTGATGCTCAGGGATGTCCACCGACTCGTGTATCTGCAGCGCATCTATCCGTTAAAGCTCATTAGCGGACATTCACACTGACAGTGGATTTGTCCAATGGCGACTGAGAATCCACTGATTGGCCAATAGTGGCCCAGTGTGAGCTGATGCCGCTCCCTTATTGGTGAGGAGAGTCTGTGAGCCACCTCGGTGCCGATGCCTTTCCTCTGGTCAAGGTTGCGCTTGCAGTCACTCACGGCAGCAGGACGCCGCCGGAGCTTTACGCACGGACAGAGAGGCAAGGCTGTGCTCTGACTTCCCCTGCTCCCATTCGCACACCGCATAGGAATCTCCCACCATCACCGGAGAAGTCATGGATGAAATGGACGAAGAGTTAAAATGCCCCGTCTGCGGCTCGTTCTACCGGGAGCCCATCATCCTGCCCTGCTCCCACAACATTTGCCTGGCTTGCGCCCGGAACATTCTCGTGCAGACCCCCGATGCCGAGTCTCCACAGAGCAGCAGAGCCTCCGGGTCCGGGGTCTCAGATTATGATTACTTGGATTTGGATAAAATGAGTTTGTACAGTGAGGCGGACAGTGGCTACGGTTCATACGGGGGCTTCGTCAGTGCCCCGACCACCCCTTGCCAAAAATCACCAAACGGGGTCCGGGTTTTCCCCCCGACTGTCCCTCAGCCCCAGCCGCAGCAGCATCTCCTCCCACAGCCGGGCTCCTTACCGCCGATCCCGCGTAACTCGTGCATCACCTGCCCGCAGTGTCACCGCAGTCTCATCCTGGACGAGCGGGGTCTACGCGGGTTCCCCAAGAACCGGGTGCTGGAAGGGGTCGTGGATCGGTACCAGCAGAGTAAAGCGGCCGCGCTCAAGTGTCAGCTGTGCGAGAAGAGTCCGAAGGAGGCCACCGTGATGTGCGAGCAGTGCGACGTGTTCTACTGCGACCCGTGCCGCCTGCGCTGTCACCCGCCCCGCGGTCCGCTCGCCAAGCATCGCCTGGTGCCGCCCGCGCAGGGCCGGATAAGTCGCCGCACCAGTCCCCGCAAGATCTCCACATGCACGGAGCACGAGCTGGAGAATCTCAGCATGTATTGTGTACAGTGTAAAACACCTGTGTGCTACCAGTGTTTGGAGGAAGGAAAACACGGCACGCACGAGGTCAAAGCTTTGGGGGCGATGTGGAAATTACATAAGGTACGTGCGTAAAAAGCCGCGCAAAGATTGTTTCAGCTGCGCGTTTTATGATCTGTAGGTTTCAGGCTCCTTACAATGACTCGTCTTCCTCTGCGCTGAGCAACAAGTATGGCTTGAAAAAAAAAAAAAAAAAAATCCCCCCCCTCTTGTCAGTTCTGCTTAGCACCCAGCATGCATACAAAGCTGTGGGAATGTTCATCCTGTCACTTTGGATTTAATTGAACGTCTGACAATGTATAGTTAGTTAGTGGGTGAATTTATATCCCTGGCACACCTTAGATGTTTCGGTGTGTGGAGGATAAAACATCTCAGTATTTTCGGGGTTGGGGGGGGGGCTTCCCTGTTTTTGGTGTTCCAGCCTGTCAGGAGTCAGATCTATTTGATATTCAGTTCACGACTGGACAGCCAGCAGCAGGCCTATATAAAAAAAAAAAACTGCTTCAGTCACATCTGCAAGTATTCCGTAAATGACAGCCTCAAGTTACACAGGCTCTTGAACATTTGTCTCCCGAGCTCCCATGCATTGAATTCCTCCACTCCATATATGCTCCTCTCCCTCCGGTGCTTTGACAGCTCTCAGGCGCCCTGGAGATCATGAGCCATGGCTAATGTTGGAGGCATGCTTTCATAAAAGACAGGAGAGAAACAGATGCAAGACTTTAGATTGCTATTTTTGAAGCAGAGTTGTTGTGGGCAGGGAAGCACCGTGCCTTTTGAGGCAGAGCTGAGTGTTGCTACGCCTCTGCAGCAACAGCCCTCACCTCCACACTCCAGCTCTCAGTGAAGAGGGAGGATGTTGAGCCACATTTAGGCCTTGGGTACTCGCAGATACACTTGGAAAATGATGCAAAATGCTGGTCTCTCCTGGCTCGAACAACATATCAACAAAAAAAGTGGATGCATTGACCTTTTGTGCACACACTCAAACACAAACACACTGTTATCTTTGTGGAGACAAGCTATCTTCTTCATTCACAACTTCATAACTGGTTTTCTAGATCTTCAAAACAGTCCAATCATCTCTTCGATATCATTGCAAGATTCTGTGTCACCTCTGATGTGAGGGGGCAACTGTGAAATTGATGGAAAAGTCATTGGGGGGGGTGGGGTTTAAACGTTTCACTCACATTTCCATCGCTTGAAAACTTGCTGTTTATTTATTTTTTCCTGTTTTATCTTTCTTGCATCTAAAATTGGGAAAAAAATATGACTATTTTTAGAAAACCATTTGATGACGTGGGGAGATATTGGTGCCAGTATTCCGCCGGTGGTCTTGTTTCTGGCCTTCATCTTGGAACCTGGTTATTACTGAAGCTGCTGCCCACCGAGCTGTAACAGATGGCTGAGAGCTCGGAGCGAGTAGAGTTAAAGATGGCAGATTTCACAGCTTCGGGGGTCTTCCGTCTCTTTGCAATGGTCGTCAGGGAAAAAGACGACAAGCTCTTATACTCTACAGATAGAGTGTATAGGTTCTCATGTGTCACCTGTTTGCAAAATGCACTTACTAATGTATACTGCATACATAATACATATATTAATGTGTGACTTTACTGCTCAGACTTGCAAAGTTGAAATTACTTTTGCATTAATTGAAATATGACATTGGTATATGTTACATCCATTCATCCAAAACGCTCAATTTTCTTGTGAAGTTCACTATAGCTGGTCATGATGATCTTTTTAGAAAACAGAAAACCTTGAATTGTATGAACAATGTTTGCCACAGTTGATAAAGATAAAGCGGACTTCATCATAGCGATTTAAATTTTCTTTGAAATCTCATGAGATTATCAGAAATCTGAATCTTGTTGGTTCATTTTTAAGTACAAACAAAAAATTAGGTGTCGAAGTGTCTAAAAATCTTGAGATGGTGACTTAACGTATAAAAACATGTCCATGTAGAAATCACATTTTGATCACATTTATTCATACAAATTCCACAAGTTAGGTTGACATTTTCTTGACGAATCAGAATTTCAAGTGGCAATATGTAAATCAATATAACACATATTTATCAGTTAAAACATCAATTTTCATAGCATAAAGGCAATATTGTTCGAAGTTACTGGTTTACCTTCCAAAGATGAGTTTTTTTAAACTAGTTTAGCCTTGCAGTACTAGTTTGAACCACAAGATGGTGCATTGAGTCATTCATTAAAGCCAGAAGAAAAGCAACAGGCTCCAGCTCTAAGCCTCATTTATGTGATAAATGCATTTATGTAATTCATCTACTATAATTGTTTCGAGATTACTGTAAAAAAATATGCATTAACTTTGAGTCTCAATTTCACAAAAAGCCACTGCAATTGAGTCCAATATTGACTCTTACTGCAGCTCGGTTTCTGTGTTCAGTTTATATTTGAAGTAATGGAGGCATTACGAGCTACTCAATGCAGATTTTACCATCAAAACAAGGAGCTGATACTCTTTTAAATGAGGTATTTTGTGACTGAAAATGACAGTTAGATGAGCTTTAATGTTAATCTTGAGCAGTATGCAACACTATGGAGTAGTGAGATACACGTTCCTCCCACCTATATAAACATGACGCCATGCAAAATGCACATGAACATCAAAATGTCCTTGTCATGCTTAATCAGATCAAAGCTGCCGGTTGTTTGATGTGTGGCTGTTTGTGATCGGGCTGCTGCATTTTTCATCATCGCCGAGGAACGTGCCGCTGTATCCACACCTGCAACGCTGACACTTCAGATCGGAAAATGTTGGTGCTTCATGCTTCTGTTAGTTCATAAGACGTCTTCTGTTTCATGACTGGGATTTACTTTGAGGCTCATATTGGGCGCCGTGGATACGAACTGTGCTCTCTTTGTCTTTGTGTTACTTTTCTCTCTTTTTGTGGGGAAAGACATGAACCACCTGCCGCCATGGCAACCAAATCCCCTTTGATGCTGTGTAGAGCAGCAGAGGTCTCTAAGGTACTGGGCCCCACGAGGAATCATCCCAGATGCTTTATAGTGTCCCCCGACTTTTTTTTTCTGCACAGTTGATGGATGCTGCTTCAGATCATTACTGGTGCTCTTCATGCCTATTTTCTCCAATTTGCCAACAGATGATAAAAACCATGATGTATCGCTTAGTTGCCCCCCACCCCCCCCCCCCCCCCCCCCCCCCCCACCCCCAGCTATCGTCACAGTGTTAAATCTGTGCTTAGCGAGGGGGTCCTCCGCTCTTCACGGATGTCACCAGAGGTCAGGCACGACGCCGAACACAATTTGATCCACGCTCTGTCGCCGCAGCGTTTTCAGTGACAATCAGAGCTGATTAATCAGGAGGAAGTTGGCGAAGATGTGTGGGAGTGCACCGACTAAGTAGCAGATTGCAGTGGAAAATGAGTTTCTTCGTCTTGGCAGTAGAGCAGAAATAAGCAGCGAGCAGGAGATGATGAATCCTCCACTTTCAGAAATTTGGAGGAAAACTCCAAACCACTGCAGGATTTTTATGTCCTTTCTTGAGTCCGCATGCACTTTAATGTCACCACATATTTGATCTTCAAGATTCCTCTTGTCAAAGACCGACTGTGTTTCCTCATACGGATTCTCTGCAGGCTCCCGCCCAGGATGCCCCACAAAGCCAGCTAATGAGGACAGACAGAGCAATAATAGAAGTGTGGTCTCAATCATGATTCTGCTGCTGTCAGGAGCGTTTCTTTTTACCTGCAGCCTTGTGTGAACCCAGACGGAGCGAAGAAAAGCCTTTAAAAGTCAGCCAGTGGCTGCGGGATCTCCTTCTCTCCTGACTTAACCTCTGTGCACTGATGATAATGAGACTGACTCAGTCTGTATTCTTTGTTCCCACCGCCGGTGTCTCTGTGTGTCTGCTCCACTCTCTGCACAGGCTCACAAAAAAAGCAGCAGGAAGCCTAACTAAAGATGAATACACTTAATTAATGATAAGAAGAACTTATGCACTTATTTAGGAGACAAATGTTTCAGCCTAATCATGTTCGGGTTGATATTTGGATCAAATTCAGCCAAAAATATGCCAATTCTCAATGAACTCTATTAACCAAGTCACCATATTTGCTAACGTCCTTGTTTCTTCTTAACCAACAAAAATAACTTTGATCACTGAAGACATAACTTGTGTGACACATCTGTTTGAAAGTGACCATTCTTACATATTTACATAAATTAAGATTTGTGTTTGCCTATTTACAATTTAGAAATAACCAATGAGACCATATTTAATCACAGTGACACTAAATATCGTCTGTCAACCTTTCTGGTCAAAAACTCATCACAATGTGGGATGAAATGGAATTTTATAATCGCTTACGGAAAAACACAAGTATTTAAGGTATGGATCATGCAATATGTGCAATTTTAGGGAGTTTTAACAAATTTTGAACGAGGAATGATAATCCTTTTGAGGCAAGAGCGCTACATTACTGTGCTACCTTGAAATTGACTTAACATATGACCATGATTCACACTTTGTATAAAAAAAACACAACATTTTAGACAGTCAGATTCAGAAACCTATGAAGTATTTTAGAAGTAAAAAAAAAAAGTGAGTTCTCTTGTCTTGAATGTTTTTATTCTTTTTCTTTGTAACTGTTAATGCTAAATCAATAGACTACATTTTTAAGTATGTCCTCTCAGCTTTAAGTGTCTGTGTTGCTAAAGCCACAGTTGTAGACTCACTGATGTGGTAAGACGGGGGGGTCAAAGTCGGGACTGAGGCCTATGGAGAATGGATTGTCACAGTGGGTGTGGGCTCGGAGGATGCCGCTCCATTACTGGCAGTAATATTTACCCCCGGAGCTGCCATGTAAAGAGATTAGCTGTGTAAATGTTAATGAAAGGCGAAGATAAAGAGCAGGAAAACGAGGGCGACTGAATGACCCGAAATGAACGAAGAGCTGAAGTGAAACGGAGAATATTTAATCTCTGATTTGGCTGCACACAGAAGACACTGGCATCGGCTCGAGCACTAACAGTATTTCTGTTTTGACATATTTTTGTATAACTTCTCCTGGTGGAAACACAGGCTGGCTGAATATTTTAGCGTGCTCAAGGCATGGGACTGGAAAGAGATAAATGCCTTAAAATCAACTATGCCAGCTTCTCCTTCACTGCCCAACTGGGAACAGAAAAAAAAAGTTTTTCTCTTCTTCTTCAAGTGTTTGAAACAGCATAATTTATGATGCTTGGTTACATCTGGCTGCTCTCACACTGTCAAGCTACATTAAAAAAGGACACCAGTTGTGTTTGTAAGATGGCTGAATGTGAAACATGGGCAGGTTGATGTGTTGCTTATCATTATCATTGCATATTTCTCTTTATCGTCATTGTCCCGAACACTGTAATGCAGATTTATCAAAATTTCTGCAATTAAATTGGTAAACGTTCCACTTATGGCCTGATCTACTGAAGGTAAAAAGGGTGCAAACTTGTATAATATATTGTATATTATAACCTCTTTAGATATTGCATGCACACAGAAGAACACTTATATACACAGAGGACTGTGTCTCATAGAGGGAAATATTAAGAAAAGACACACTTCGGTGCCTCATGAATATGAAATATCAGGCATCTGTTCCAGAACACACAAAATACTTATGATTTTATGTTAATGAATACATACATCCAATGTACAAGGTGATAAGGTTTTCAGATCATAAGGTGATCTGAAAACTTGTATGATTGTGTTTGTTTTTAAAATATTTGAAAAGAAGGCACTGATCAGCTCAGCCGGGAGTCGTTTCCCCAGCTGGCCATCCAAAAACTTTATTTGTGGACTCTATTATGACATTTTTGGCTTTACTTCCTCCCATTCTCTGGGCATCCAATCATTTAATCGCCTCTGAATCCATTCTGCTGCTTTCTTTTTTGAACAGCGTTGACTTTCTAACAGGGCATCTCCCGTAGTGCATTTTCTTTTACTTTTTGTTTTGACCAAATTGAGATTTATTTTCTGCACAAGCCTGCAAAAGGCAAGTGAAATCAGTTTGCCTGAACATGCAGTCCTGCACTCTTTATGCAGGATCTCAGTAAATTAGACGACTAATACCCTATTTGGGAAATAGTGAGGAGTTGTAATAGAAGTAGAAGAGTTTCATTTTCTCTGCAAGTAGCGGTTTGTAAGTGCAATACAAAAGTTCCTGCAGTCCCGAAGCGCTTTATTTGGTCAAGTTAAATTAGGCCAGTAAGAAAGCGTCTTGATGATCCACAGCAGACGACTGCATCGCTGATAGGAATAGATCACTTCTGCCTCATTTGCTGCTGCGATGTCCCAGGTGCCCGTCAAATATGGACTCCTTTCCTCTGTGGCAGCAGACATAACCCCTCATTAATATCACCATTACCGGAGCGTCGTAGTTCTCACAGTGTGGATAGTTAACGAGTCCTCGTGCATTATTGATGGCAGCAGATATATGCAATGAATAATGCACCGTCCATTTAGGTTGTGCTCGTGAGCGACGGTTTCACGTGGGAGCTTGTTGAACACGCCGGAGAAATGCAATGTGGCCAAGTCTTAACTCTCCCAACATGTAAGGGCTTAATTTTTTAACAACAGAAAGGATCCTGAGAGAGTAGATATCATCGTGTCGTCTGTTTAATATTTCAAACTACGCTCTCTGAGGATTGGAGCATCTCTTGTAAACAGCCGCAACCTTTCATGTTTCGAGTCTCTGGTTGCTGATTCTGTAGGGAGACGCTCAATCAGCAATCAAGCTGTGGAAAATTACATTAATTTTCACTTTTTTTTTCATTCGAGGGCTGAGAGGATTTTATTTTTGTTTGTTTGTTGTTTTCTTCAACCACAACTTGACCTTACCGTCAACTTACATCTGTTTACAGTGTCTTGGTGCACACAGGATTAAGTGAGCCTAAAGCGACAGTTTAAAGGACAGGGAGACGGTGCTTAACCCTGGAGCGCAGAGGAGGAGCAGGCCACTTTAAACTTTCTGTACGAGGTAATGCTGCTTTTTGCAAGTAGGTTACAGGAGCTTAAAAGCTATCTCTGTGGTGGAAGTGATGGAACATTTCATGGATGTGTGTGTTTTTTTATATTTTAATTAGCTGGAAGAGAGGTGCTTTACGTTTCTGTGTGCGTGGCTTTAAAAGCTTAGCAGTGACATTATACCTGCCTCCTCCTGTCCTTGCACTTCCCACTTCCTCGCTGCGGCTTTACGCCAAATTGGCTCTGACGCTTTTGTGACATTCGCGCTTCCCTGTGACAGATTGGGTAGTTCACTCGGCCGCAGAGAGCAAATGTAACGCGCAGAATGGCCCCGGAGCTGCCGGTGAATTATTCATGCCTTGCACGTGTTCCCACTTGGCTCAATTACGGAGATGATTAGTGCTCCCAAATAGCAAGGACATCCTAAGACCCCAATGCTACCACAACAAGCTCATCCCAAACATTCCTGCGTGCTCATCTTCACCCTAATCTCACTTGATGCTTTTATATTTCCACTGTCCTCAAACAAGAGGTACTTTATCCCCGGAGGCCGTGTTGCATTCATGTAAATGGAGGATTGTTGAGCTGAAACTTAGGAGAGAGAAAAATAGAAAAGCTCTCTTCTCTGTGAAGATCCAGTATAAACCAGAGCTGCTGTTCCAAGAGCATGAATCATAGTACGATGGTGAAAGCTCTCCCGTTTGCAAGAAATGAAAATGGAAATGTGATGTACGATAGGATGTAAATATCCTGCACGATAATTTATCGCTCAAGTGTTTTCATCAATCATTTTAGCAACGGTGAATTCGTCATCATGTTTAGAGTGTAGAGTAGGGGTGCATTTTTTTTCCTTCCATAAACTAAAGTTGACCAAAAAAAAGGGAATCTGAATGTGTTTCTTACTTTCAACGTACAACTCGGTAATAATAATAGTGATATTGGTGATAATAGTGGACGACACGTCTCCCTGTGCATGCCTTTGCCCATAGTTAGCTGGTAGCTCAAGTGAGCTTGAGATTCCCAACTGGAAATATATACATATGTATAGGTATATACATATGTATATATGTATATATGGTATACATAGAAGATAGACGGATGGGCGGTAATATTAAGAAGAAGATCAACTTCAAACAGCATTTCACATGAAAGGAAAGCCGAACCGTTAAAGGTGATTTAGTGACTCTAGACTTGCCCACCAGAGTGAATGTGTATTTGTATTTTTGCCCTGTTGGATGAAGTGATTCGGGAGCTGGGAGGAAACATGATATTGCTCAAAATGGCTTCATTTTACAAACTCTTGTTACTGTTTCATTAAGGTATCCAACTTCAACACTGACTAAGATGCTGTCTATCTGGCACAGAAATGTAGGTTCAATCTCTGATGTGTTTGTCGGATTTTGTTGCATCCTGGCTACAACCCAGCTCAAGCAGAAACAAGTTTTTTTTGTTTTTTTTTGCTTAAACTAAAGTTACTTAATGAGGAGAAAGAAGATTGTTCCACACTAATTCTCAAGAGAAGCAAAATGATGAGGAAAATGGGCCAGTGGGTGTTGTTTGTAACAAGGAAGCGAGCGTACCCTGAAGAGGATTCTCATCAAGTATGAGCTGAAATGTTTCTGGCACAAATTAGATTTGTGATCAGTATAAACCTGTGCTTGAACCAAGATCCCAGGTTATGACATGGACGTTTTTATGGACACGTTTATTCGGACTTACTAACAAGTAGCAACACAATATATCAATAAATATTTGGAGGGGCCCAACAGTGGAGGACACCCAACGGATAGGAAAATAGACTGAAGATCAGACGCGCGGGTAATTAGACACTACAAACAAAGGAAAACTCAGGCTGAAGTGAACCAACTGCTAACATGAATGCTTAGCTAAAGCATGCGCAGGAGTATGTGTTTGAACTTCAATCTCCAAACTTGGAAAGTCTCAGTGTTGTCTTGATTTTTTTTTTTTTTTAATCGTCCTAGTCAACGGTCCATCTCGCCTGCCGGCCTTGGCACCATCTTTGTCACGGAGCAGGTCGTAGCCGTGAGCTCTGCGGAGATAAAACACCCTCGGCCTTCGTGGCATGTTTTGACCTGGTTCTGAGGACAGGGCTTTGCAGGCTCTCGAACAGACGTGGCGGAAAAACGCCTCCAGACAATCAAGTGCTTTTCATCTCATCTACTCGGTCACCGAACGCACGCTGACTGTAAACCCGGCGAGGAGGGGAGGAACGGGGCTCCCTCGACGCCGCTCGTACATCTCAGAAAATGAGAGATAACGCCGATTCTGAGCGGTGGAAAGGGCAGGTGTGAGCGACCTCCCCGATCTGTAATGAAACCACCCGAGTGTGAGTGAATGTCTTGGATGGGTTGTGTGTGATTGACGGGATGTTAAAGTGAGGGAGGCAGCTTAATGACCCCGACAGAGTGGAGCTGATTGATTTCAGACACCGAGAAGAATTGCTCCCCTGCACCACAAGCCAACAAGTGTTTGTTGTTTAGTTGTGCTCGTTATCTATTGTCTGATTACCATAAATATACCATTAAAGATTGGGGGAAAGACAGGAAGAAGTGTGGAATTTGGACTCATTGGAAATCCATCCATCTATCCAGATTTAGTTCTCACGTTCTCACATTCCACGAGTTTTCTCATTCTTTTGAAATTCGACTCTCCAGTTGACAGAGGAAGCTCTTGAAGTCCAACGCAGCCCTGGAAAGTTTACATTTGGATCTTTGCTCAGCTGTTGCCGGCTCATGCAGTCCCTCCTGTGCTGTCGGCTCGCGCTGGCGGCAGCTGTCACGGTTTCCCAAACGCCGAGGTCAGAGGTCGGCTGTCGGCCCCTGCAGGCCGGTTCCCATCCGACCAGCGGACGTCAGATTCCAGAAGCTGAGCTGCCCACAGAGGAGCACGCTGCCTGTGATGGGCTGCCTTCACAGCCTTTTTCCACTGTATCAGCTATTTGCTGGTTTTATTGCTCTCTTCCGGAGTTGAAGGTTTTTTTTTTTTTTTTCCTTTTGTCTGTTAGATGACGCCCGATGCCCCCTGTTTACTCCCAGAAGACAATACGCCCCCAAAACTTGACGGTTGTTCGTTCAACCGAGCGGCTTTCCCACAGGGTCAGGCCACGTCCTCTGGCTGTGTCACCACCTTGTTCACGCAGCTTCACTGCACATACATGAACCGCTCGTCTATCCCAACAGGGAGTCGCTTCTGTGTCATTGCACACATCCACAGCAACGGCATTTCCCATCATACGTGTTGCCCTCATCTCCTCGCGCCCACAGGATAAAATCCAGTGATGACAGTGACAGTGCAAGAATTTAAGTCTTTATGCACGAATATACACAAATCATCTCATTTTTAGCTGGGGGGTGACATTTCACTGTGAGAATGAGGGAGAAATCTCTGTAAAATGTCAGATTCTCAGCTGCAGAGAGAAGCAGCTTTGTTTATAAGTTTGCCACATTTGAGCTTGGAAAAAAGCTCAAAGAGTTGAGAGGTTTTTCTCCCAGAATAATGTGTGCACTCAGTGAATGTGGCAGACACGGAGCACATGTTGAACTCCACAGAGCTGGAATCCCAAATAAGTCACGCTGGGCTGCTTCCATGTGTCTTTCCTGTCAGTGTTAAAGGTCGCATGAAGCCGTTTTGAGCCTTTGGTTTCTCTATAAAACAGGATGTTTGGATGGGAAATATCAACTGTCACATTCAATGTCAAGGAAAAACATGAAGGGATTTGGAGTCAAACATGTTTGCGTCCTTGAAGCTACTGATAAAAACACAAGGCTGAATCCAAAAGTTGTTTTCTTTTAGCTTTTGTTCAGAATTCTTTATCACAGTGTTTATAAAAATAATAAAAAAAAACAACTCAATGAGCTTCTGCCAAATACATTACACCATTGAAAGCATCAAATTGTTATAATTTAGTATCTTTGATCAAATTAAATGTTAGGTTTTTGTTCCAAGCAACAATGGCTCGATAACAAGATCCTCCAAAACAGGAACAGATTAAAAAAAATTTTTGTTGTTGTTGTTTTTTAAATAAATTCTATGAATAAGCATGCTGTGCCATACTGTGAGTTCATGTATTTGGTCGTGACAAAAAATCTGATGTGTAATCGTGAAACATATTCAGATAATTATGCCGAGTTTGTCATGCCATATATGCCAAAGCCTCCATGTTGGAAACAGCTTGTGTAGTTATGCAGTGATGCACTCCATCTATTCCACCTTAAAGCTGTGGATCATCTGCCTCCTCCACATTCTACCCCGAGGTGTCCCTCTTCTCCTCCTGCCCAGCAGCTCCATCTCCATCATCTTTTGTCCACTGTCAATGAAAAATCTTTTTGTCTTTACTCTCTTCATCTCTTTGAACGCAGTGTTTAAAGATGGTTTGACCAAGGGTCCTTGAGCTCATCCATGTTGCAGCTTGACCTTTCATGCATGTTTTCTACTCACCTGACTTTCTGGCCTTAGTAACTATAAAACGTACTAGAATTACTGACGTCTTTGTGAGTTTGTTACTTTTTACATACATACTATTCCCTGCTGTTAGCTGTAGCACTGGCCAAAGCTATTTTCCCTCCATTTATACCTGCAAAGCAATATATCATGGTCCTAACGGAACAATAGCTAATAATTATTAACAACTGCCTGCATGCTGTAGGTGTATCTCATCTGTTTTGTTGTTTCCTTTCATTATCATTCAATCATTAGTCCGTCTCTTTCAAGAATAGATGTTGTGGCATCCCTCAGTGAAGCAGTTGAAAATGTCAGACTTTGATAATGATAAATGTAACTTCACTCAACTGAAGGAGTGAATCCGACTGAACCACACTGCGCTAACAGATCACAGCTAGTGAAGTAACACCACTACTTATTAAAGAACTAACTAGAAACTGTTATAAAGTACTATTTTCCAATAACTTGCACATCGAGTGTAAGCTGCATATTGCAGTAAGACATGCTGAAGGTACAAACATATGATAAGGATTTACATAAAGAATGAACAGCATCCATCCCTCCTTCTTTACTGTATGGCTTCATTCAACTGAGCCCGGCGGGGTGCTGGAGCTGATCCCAGTGGACTGTGGGTGAAGGCGGAGTACAGCCCAGCCAGGTCAATCATAGAAAGAGAGTCGCACACGTTATAATTCACACCTACAGAACAATTTGAGTCACTGAATTGACCTGAAACACATGTTTTTGGACTGTGGGAAGAAACTGGAGCATCCAGAGAAAACCCACACACAGAGGGAATATGGAGCCTTTGCCGAATACAAAATATGTCCCACTGATAATTCATGGTTGTTGTTTTCAGGGCAAATTATGTCATAGTGCATCAACCTCTAAAACTCCTTCCTCGCTCCACAGGGTCAGCTGTCCCAGGCGTTAAACGGGCTGTCAGACCGAGCCACCGAGGCCAAGGAGTTCCTGGTTCAGCTCAGAAACATGGTGCAGCACATCCAGGTACTTCTCCTCACTCATGGCTGGTTTTGTTTCTCACGAGGGCACATTAACCACTTAAAATGCTCTGCCGACTTTATCTCAGGGATTATTTTGTTATCTAAACAGTGCGTGTTGCAGGGATACGTGAAGCAAAGTTTAGTGGAAAAACACAGAGTATGTTGTTGTTTCAGAGTGACGTCTAACAAACTGGGCGTTACTAAATTTAGACGCTCACGTGCAGACAAAGCTGCGGTCATCTTAAGAGGGTGATTAGGAGGACGGTGGGATTAAATGCCCGCTTTGATCATCGGCACACACTGAGACCCTAAAAAGTGCGTAGACAGGGTGGTCGGTTAAACAGTGAAAGTCTGAGATGGCTGAAAAATGCTGTTACGGACACAAGATTCTTGATGATTTTATCCTCATCAGATGAGAAATGGAGGAAACTCTTTCCCTCATTTAACTGCTCTATAAATTCTTTCATTGATGTTCATGTCATGTGAGGGCGTCCTCAACTCTCTGTAGGTCTCCTATTGAAATACTTATTGAAATAATCAATAAATATCATTGATATGCATTATTGATAGGCATTAAAAATCTGATGGAAAATGTAAAACTCATTAAAATCAAAAGCCCAAAATGATCTTTAAATAAGATCTATTTGAGTAAATTGTCAGGTGCAACAAACGTGCTGTACTCTGTTTCCGACCAAACATTATAGTGGCAATAAGCTGCTGTCTCTGATCAATCCCTGAGGAACTGAAGAGAAATTAGCAACCAAACGAAAGCTCATTCTGATTTGTTCGCTTGCAAACACAAATATACACAAGCTTAACTTTGCAGCTTATTTTATTTTATTCGTGGCCATACCTTCCATAATCATCATATGTCAGTTAAAATATGAAAAAAAATAGAATAACCTGTCTGATGCAGAGCAGCAATGGCTCATTAAAACGATATTTAGAAGAAATTATTACAATTATTGCGGCACAAGCTGATGTTTTATTTGCAAAAAAGCCGCATGGATATGACTTCATGGACACATTGGGTCTCCTGTGCAGTTATCAGTTTTTCCTTCTTTACATTTTATATGCTAAAGTTAAATGATGTGCAGAGTGTATGTAATCAAATGTGATGTCATTAATTTTCATTATATTCATGCTTTTTTTCTTATATTTGTAAGGTAAATGAATGGATCAGTAGCATTAGTGATGAACAATGGTTTGACAAGCCAGAAGGAATGACCACAGTGGCGTTGAGTAAAAATCTAGCCCATTGTTCAGTATCTTATCTTCTTGACTGTTTCTGTGATTTCTTTTGGTCTCCGCAGGAGAACGGAGTGGAGTTTGAGGCGTGTTTGGTGGCGCAGTGCGACGCCCTCATTGATGCCTTGAACCGGCGTAAAGCCCAGCTGCTCTCTCAAGTGAACAAAGAGCACGAACACAAGCTGAAGGTGAGTGAGCATGACGAGATGTGCACGCTCCCGACAAAAGATGAATGAGGCCCCGCCCTCATCTCGACCACGGCGGACCCCCTTAGCAAGGCCCCGAAACCCCCGACTGATCCCTGGATGCTGATGTGTGTAGTTAATGGTAACTATGAGTAAGATGGGTCACATGCTTCCCCCAAGTAAAGTCAATTCATACTCCCCTTCCTGTCGTGGTCTCAGGAGAATCAATTCAGTCATGAGCTTCAAAATGACAAAGACATAATGAGAATTATAAAATAATCTACCTGCTTTTATTTGCTGTTTTTGAAGCCAGGTATAATTGTGACTAACAGAATCCCTCCTCAGCAAGCCCAGCCTCATATTGTGGCGATAATGGAAGATCCCTGGGGAGACAGAAAATGTGATTGTACTGACATAAACTGGAGAAATTGCCTCGTTTGAAGGAAACAAACCTTATCTGTTTCTGAAGTGGACTGAAGAAAATAACACATTTGTTTTCCTTTCCCGTGTTTATTGCTATTTTCTTCAAGTGTTACCAAACTAACACATTTTTTTTTTTGTTATTAATACCTGCTAATCAAGTGGATTCACAGAGATTTACGAAAAACTGAATGTCGATTCTACAGTTTTCTAAAGTACAAAGCACTTCATTTTTCTCGTGAACCATCTGTAACACGCTGAACCGGACGATGTAAGCGAGAGGAGAGGCGGGAGAGATACGTACATTTGTGTTGTACAGCATCCAATTTCATGCTTGGACGCCCTGCAGATTCAAGGTTTCACGCGTGTAGGTGGTTTCAGAAACACAGCCTGTGCATGGCAACATGTGAGCGCACTCACACACAACACACACACTCTATTGTCCTCCTCCTTAAAGGATTTATTTTAGGTGTGAAGCCTTTTATGGACCTTCCTTTCACTCTCTCACATGCCCACTTATTTACATTATTAAAAAAAACAACAACACAATTTTCACCTAAAGAAGAGCTGTGAAAGTCATTTATTGTCCGGCCAATTTTGCAGCCTCTTTATAAAGGCTTTGTTTTGTGTTTATAGTCTTGTCTCCTCTAATGATGTGGTAGTTAATGCAAATTGAAGATCAATGTGTCAGTTTGACTGGATATTAAAGGATAAAATGGAAGCATGGGGGCAGGTTGTGATTGAAAGAGACAAAACTCGTTTAATTTGTCTCATCTTTATCTCGTTAAATCAATTTTCAAGCTTTTCTTTTCCAGGCAAAAATGTAGTTCAAATGAGTGAGTGTTCCACATCAAAAATGCAAATGACCCAAACAATCACTGGAAAGACATAGAAGATGTTGAGCATTGGCCAGAATGAGCAACATACATTTTTACTGAGCTCTCTACTGTACCATCAGAGCTGACTTAATATTTTGATCTTTAATATTTGTGAAAGTTGCCCATTTTTATAAATCTGCTGAAAACTGCTTGATCAGCAAAATTAGCAAAAACAGCTAAAAACACTCGAATAGCTAAAACGCTTAAAAAAAAAACTAAATTGGTTACTATTGTTTTGGCAAACACAACCAAATATATATTTATATTCTTATGTTATCATGAGAGGTTTAGCATGTTTTGTGGTATGAGACAGATTATATTTGGTGGAAAGCTTTTTGGTTGTAAAGGTTGTGTGTCGCCAGTGTCGCATCACACCTGCAGGTCACTGCAGAGGAAGCTCGCTCTGGTTTTGTGTAGCGCCCTCCAAACAAAATCCATCCTGTTAATAGCTGGATTTGTGGTGTTGGGTAGATGTGTCCTGTGGGGCGCTGGACGCAATTACACCTCCAACACAGGAATTTTAATGTGCCTCTGTGTAGATTTAATCCCCGCCTGTCAGCTCAGCTCCTCCACGTGTCGCTGTCTGAATCTTAATACTCCAGAAGCACTGCTTTTAGAGCATTCCGTGTTGATCTCATATATGAAACTGCTGCTATGTATATATAGCGATGCATCTATGATTCACATTTTTCTCGCTCTCGTAGTTTCCTGGAGGGCGGCGTAGCGCACATTAGGGACAATGAAAAAGGACAGAAAGGATCAGTGCAGATATAGATTGTTTTGCGGAGTGCGTGTCCAGTAATTGGAGCCTCCTTTCACGTCAATGTTCTGCTTCATTTGCACATGGCTCGGTGGCGGAGGTCATCCTCCAGCTGTGATGGAACGAGACACGCGCCCATTGCGCTGCAGTGGTGATTATAATGCAGTGGTCCTCCTGCATGTGTGTTTTCATTATTTCGCATCTCAGACTGCATTTACCCGAAGACAAAAAGCAAATTTGTTGCATGAAACAAAATGCCAGCTATGCATTTTCATACGCCTCTAATTAAGAAGCTAATTAAGTGCCCTGATTAATTTAGCTGATTTAGTCATATGAATTTCACCATTAAAGGCAGAAAAAAGACATTGTAATTGTGTATTCTTCAGCTGGGTGGCTATCTGGAAGCGGGGATTCCTGTCCTCTGCCTCCTGACCGTCAGCATGTCGAGCTTGTTGTTTGCAGCCATTGAGGCGAGTGAGGTTCATTTTGTCCCTGCACATCAGAACGACATGCCACAGTGAAACAGCGGAGGTTTGTCACAGTCAGTGTGACTATGAAAAGCTCCTTAGCTCGAGTGTCGCACAGTCAAACAGAGAATCAAATGTTCCCACTTCTTTGCATGGATTTCCCAAATACTGACGTCAGAAGGTTCTGTGTTTTATGCTCCAAAAAGTATTCATCTCGAGAGCATAAAACCCGGGGAACGTGTGGCAAGATGTCTTTTTATAGGTCCATTTGCGTGTGTAGAATACACCCAGCAAGCACTATTCAAATAGTACACAGAAAGGAGCTTGTAGAATATAAATTAAACATGCGAACAAAAAACCATTCAGAAACATTTGGAATTGTGTTTAGAAATGTATATATATGAATCAAGAAAAAACCTTGTATGACACATCAAAACATTTAAAGTACATAAAAAGCCAAAAGTGTCAAAAGTCAGCAGTTCATTGTTTTTTCCCATTATTGATCAGTAAAACCTCAAATTCACAAATACAATCTGTCTTGTGCAGCTCCCCTCATGTATTCTTTTGATGCCTAATTTTTGCTCTGGAAGCATTTTTTTTTGTCCTAATACTTACTCCCAGGCAGTCATTTCTCTTGATTTCTTGTCAGAAAGATATGAAAACCCCCTTGCAGAGCCTTTAAACTGTCTTAATTGATCATTTCTCATGGTTTTGTGTCACTTTTTCGTGGGAGACCTGCAGAAAGAGAAGAATTGGGGTTCAACAATCACCCATTTTGCATCACACACATTATATAGAATCATCAGCATCACATGCTGAAAACATAGAAGCGCGTGAAGATGTCTACAAGGAGAATCCCTCATGTAATAGTCGTGTGGGTGAAATTAGCTTTTTGTTTGTGAGCATCAATCCTTCATATATTGATTGCACTTTGCTCTTTTCTTGTGTTATAATCCAGATTATTTCGTAGTAAGTTGAGGTGGTTTCCAGAGTGGAAATATCACAGAGATGAAAAAGGGTCTTCGTTTCTATACGAGTCGATAAATCTAACCCTTTTCTTCTACCTTTGTTTGAGGCAGTCTGGCCGGAGAGTGGTTGGGGGCTTGATGTACATATCTAATATCAGAGTTTAAAGCACGTTTTTACACCTTGTTAGGTAGTATTTTTGGATAATTTATTGGGGTTTCAGTGTGTAATTTCACTTAAGTCCAAATGCTCAGTTTGTCATTAACTTGGCTGCTCAGTCGGCACACATGTGGACATTTGAATGTTTTTATTGACATTCTACGACAAAATTAATTTCCTGTTCGGTTTTAAGCTCTTGCTCCATTTCACAGTCAAAAACAGAACTTGATCCCATGTTGCATATCCAAGATGCATGACCTTAGTTGACCTGATTGAATTGAAAAGTAAAGAAATCTGGTCCATATTTTCTAAAATCTTTTTGACAGTTTGAAGTCGGCTCGACTCACAAAACTAAAGTTAATTACATTTTCTGTGATACATTCGCTTAGCCAGGCACGTTCGCTTCTACGTACTCCTTTAGTGCAGCGTGACGGATCTGTTAAACATGATCAAACCCAGGCTGGCTGCGTCTCTGTCAGTACCTTCCTCCAGAGGTACGAGCTCATTACAGCTACACAAAGTGAATCAGAAACTGCATCTTCCTCCAGCTCGCTGCGCAAGTTTGCCACGGAATGCTTCCCCCCCCGGACAATCAGCCCCGGCTGGCTAATGAGTACAGCTGCTCATCTTGCTATTTTAATTTCCAGTGGAGTCATTTCCTGTTGACTCCACATCTTCTGGCTGATCCCTGATCCCCGGCGTCCCCCTCATGTTCAAGCAGCCACAAACCAGGCCTGCGTGGTTTTCACCACTGCACTTGAGCTTTCTTTTTAGAAATACTGGCATTCAACACTAATCAGCAACCATTTTTTATAACTGTTATGAGCTTGATTTAAGTTACATTGCATTTAATCAGTTTCACCTTTAAAAATGGCAAAAATAAATGACTGGAATACAGAGAAATCCGTGTGACATACATTGAAATAATGAAAATGTTACATTTTATTGTTGAGGTACTGATCAATCTTTTCGTCACCTGTTAAATGACAATAACATTTTCCTCCAATTTCAGCCTCTGAAATGTGTTAAATATTTTAGTTTTGCGTGTTTTATTTCCATTTATTTATTGATACTAAATGTCTGTAAAATGCTTAATTCTGAATTATCTAAGAAAATATCACAACAGTCTCAGGATATTTTAACACACATTCCTAACATGTTTATTTATTTATTTATTTAGTGCTTAACTAACCATAGAAATTTAGTTTGAAACAGAAAACGACAGAATAGTTGATATTATTTTTCTCAAGTATTCAGTAAACTATCAAAATAGAGTCGCCCAAAAACATGAAAGTACTTGTCGAAGCATCAAAGTCTTTTAGTTAGAACTTTAATTGTCTAAATCCCACATTTACAGCTTCATAAATATAGGAAAAGAAATTAAAAGAAATTCCATCTCAGTGGCTTTAACCCAATTAGAAAAGGTTTATAAGCTGATATTTACCCCTCCAGGTATCAGCTGAGCAAAAAAAAAAAAAAAACCCAAAACGAGTAACTATTTTCCTCTTGTTTTTCTCAGTGGCAGCTGTTCTGATTAACCACACAGAACAGAAAATAACAGCTGATATAAGTAAAATCACAGTCCAACATCTGTGTCTGTGTTGGGAGATCTCTGCTCTTCGCTGTGGTAACGAGTAGAAGCTCCTCGCTGACGACTGACTGTCAGTCGATGTGGCACTTGTCACTTCATTGTACCGTCTCTGCACAGAGCCGCACGCTGTGTTAGTCATACTTCCATGTTCAAACAGCGCGTCTTCTGTGCTTCTTTTGATGTTTGTCATTCATGAGAAAAAGACTGTCCTCTAGTAATCCTCGTGGTTGGAATAAAAGCTGTGTCATGCAGTGCAGCGCTGAGAGGACGGGACGGCTCAGGACACTGCAGCCACCGTAACTCACGAGGCCCAAACTGTCGCAGGGACCTAATAATCGCAGCATAAATATGCCGGAAGAGGTCAAAGGACTTTCAGAGCTCATTTTATAACTGACTGCCTCGAAATCTACCAGCTCAGCACTTAATAGTTGACAAGTAGTGTCTCCAGAGGGAAAAGTGTGAAGGTCAGGAGGATTCCTTTTCCCATTGAAATCAATACAGATTGTAAGAAATAATCTCCAGATCGTTGTGACAGATACGGATAATAATAATAATACTAATTGTTGTATTCCCTCAACCCTACGTGGTCTTTTCCGAGATACTATATGTCATATTTCAATTATATGTTAATAAAAAAACCTGAACTCATCAAGCCAAGTGAGAAAAATCGAAGGTCTCAAGAGTTTCTGCCATTAAAGATGCAACGAATGTCATCAAATGTCGACCATTAATTCATACTTGAATTGCATTTTAAAAGGCCTGGGATTGTCTTAGCAGCCCTTCTGAGCAGCTGCGACTGTGTGATGATATGTTTGATGACCATTACCCCCACCCACCCACCCCACCCATCCTTGTCCCGCTTTCCCAGCAGACTCTGCCTCCCATCACCGTCTTTCTGGCACTTTGTGCCTCTCAATCTGCCATCGCTCGCCTGTTTCCTATCGCCCCTCTTTTCCTCTTCCTCATTTAATTTCTCACATCAAACTCTCATCAAGATGCTGCATTTCTTCCTCTGCCATCCCACTTCAAGCTGCTGCACCCCCTCCTCCACTCTCGGTTAAATTCACATGAATAAATCTCCCCTGCGCTGATTATCCAGTGATCATCTGGCAGAGTGGTACTGCCGCTGGCAGCTTTTATGTCTTATTGGGAGGCTGTTTTAAAGCAGGATTTTGGGGACAATACAGAGAAAAGAGAATTCAAGAGGGATTCACGGATAAAAAAAACAAAAAAAAAAACGAAGACCAGAGGATACGTTGAAAGTGGGTGGCAGTTCCTCTGCAGAAGGAGAAGATTGCGCTTGCAGCGGAGCGACAGCCGGGTGATTGTTGAGCAGGCAGCGACAGGCAGCAGTGTTCAAACTCTTCCTGGAGGGCTGCCAGGCCACTGCAGGGGTGTGCATGTTCCAGGGTTGACACAGCAGGGACGGCTTGGCTCTCAGCCACGGGAATACTGGTCCAACCACCAGAGCCGGAGTGACATTTCCCCTATCTGTGCAGAGAGCGAGATTAAACACGGTCCTCTGGCTGATTGATTTCTGCACAATAACGAGAGAGTAATTACGGAATGATGAGGCACGTCTCTGTAAATATTAATTCACTTTGAATTGCAGTCAGACCTGCGGTTTGTTCTCATACGTGGGAACCTCGGAGGAGAAGCTTCATTTTTATCTGTGGTTCATTTTGGTTCACGCTGCCTCCGTTTGCTTCTGCATCCTGCCGCTGCAGATTTTGGCAGTCTTTCGAAATTCCCTAACTTGAGTTAAACATGATGGACTTATCTGCAAACTTTGCTTGAATTTACTCTCTCTGGTGTTTGCAGCAGATAAAAAAAACTCGACTGAAAAGCTGATGCACTGCAGAGTGAGACCATCCACAACATCCACAACAATAATCAATAAATGAAAAAAAAACAAAGTGCAGCATCTTTTCTTTAAAATCTGAAATGCCCGTTATTGTGAGAATTATTTCAGTATTACATCGGTAAGTGGGAGGAAGATGCTCTATAATCTGGATGTTGGTGTCTCAGATTTATTGATTGAAAATAGCAGCTTGTTGAGGTCAAAGACTTTCCCAGATTAGGCCATTTGAGCACAAATAAAACAGAAGACAGTCTCTCCTCTGAGTCAAATAAACACCTGCAGCTTCAAACGGATTTCTGTGGGAGCTTATGAGCTAATTATTAATGTCTGCCTTCTGGAGGTGCAGCGGGTTAATTCTTGACTTTCCTGCATCTGGATTCCAGTCCTGGTTGCACCACAGTAAAAACCAGCCAAGTCTATGATGCAGAATCATAAAGAGATCGGCTGAATAAACACTTCTTATAATTGAATGATCCTCAGTGAACCGAACCATCATAAACCGTGACTATTCATTTCCGACAGACTTGACAGAGTTATTTATTGTGTTTTTGTTCGTATTTGCATCGACAGGAGAAACAAATATTCATCATCTATTAAAATTAGTGCTCCCAAATAAATGACATTTAAGTATTTATTCCAACAGAAAAATAACAGATCAATTTGTCATAATAGATCGCTCTACGTGAAAGCAAACATTTAGTCAAATCCTGCATCAAACCTGTTGTACATTATACACTGACACTATTACGACTCGACTTTCTGAGCAGGATAAAGTCCAGGATGTATATTAAACATATATAAAACGCATACAAAGGTGTTTCACACTGATTTTAAACCACTGAAATGAAACCTTTTTCCAGTTGAACGGATCAAACTGAGAGGAACTCATCCCGATTAACTTTTCCTACAACTCAAGCGAAGCGCTGATGAAATACACGACCCGTCATTCACAGCACAGACTGTTCACAGAAACGTGTGATTTATCTGTTTGGATGTTTACTGCTGAGAGTTTATGCATGAGGATGATGTGTGAAATGTCAGCAGAGGCGCGGCGGAGGGAGAGGACTCTTAAATCCACCCCGATGGCTACAGCTTTTACATGGCTGCGCTATCGCGAGTAAACAAGAAGTGCTTGATGACACTGTTGGGCTTACAAGACTGTTGCATCAGGTGTGCTGCAGGTGTGCATCTCCGTTCTCAGCTCCGATTTGCAGGAGATTTGATTTAATCCAATAAGTGCTTGCAACATAAAGCTGCATGTTTCTTTTTCATTGCTTTTTCCAATGCGATTTTCCCCCTCATTTAGAGTAGAGTCTCCTCAAAAACATGCTGTAATCTACCTTCTGTGTGCACACAGTAAATAATATATACATTTTTATTTCCCAGGCCGATTGGACGTCGGAGGCTGGTTGATTAGAGTGTAATCCATCTTTTTTTTAACTGTGTATCTGTTGGTACAAGGCTTGCATATCGACTGCAGCCGTCAGTAAATCATCTTCACGTCTCCGAGCGGCTACAGGGAGGATTTTCCTCCACATTCAGCCTGGAAGCCCCTCACTGAGCAGCACTGGAGTTTCTGTTTCCTAGCAACGCTCGGTCCAGCTCCTCCGTTTATTTCACAGTGTTGCAAAGAGGCCGTGGACATCAGTCAGTGCCGAACAGAAAGATGACAGAAAGAGGGAATCTCCCAAGTCGTGTCTTCTTTTAAATATCCAATCAGATGAGATACGTTTTTCACTGAAACCTTCATGGGGCTTTGTATGACAAATCCTCAGTTCTTATCCATCCATCCATCCATCTTCAATACCACTCCTCCTGTTTATGGTCATAGAATTAATATCTTACCAAAATGTTAAAATGTTGGCAGTTTAGAATATGCTGATTTTTTTGAATACTTCTTTTCTTTCTTTTTTTTTTTTTTACATTTTCATGTGCTGTATTCAACAATAGTCGGTTGCTTGTACTGATGTAACAGGAAAACCTGAGGCTCGAGGGAAGCGAGAGCACAGACTGATGAAAATATAGGCAATTTGTAATACATTGGTGGGCCACGATTATTTTTCTTTTGTTTTTTGTTTTTTTGAACAACGGGTTGACCAATGCGAACAGTTGATGTCGGTTTTCTGAAACTAAAATAAATTAAACCAAAGTCAGTACAAACTTTGTATCTAATTGCATAGATTAAAAAGGAAGGCATCAAGAAATTCTGAATAACTTTAACTGAAACTATGGTGAATTCAATTTGCTTAAAATTGTAAAATAACAGTGTAACTATTGCGTGGAAACGTGGATCATCTCACTACTTTATTTAGGAGTGCTTGTATGGCAACAAAGCAATCCGACAAAAATGTGCAAACAAATGACACCAACTATATTATGTACCCTATAAAACTACACATAGATTCAACTTTAATGTAAATTTTGGTATTATTGATAGACATTGCTGCTTTATGTAGTTATGAGCTACAAAGGTTGAATGAAAGCTCTCAAAACTCTCCCAGTGGAAAGTTCCCACTTGGACAACATTCAGATGTACTTGCAAGTCATATCATGACTGCAATAATTAAGATTAGTACTTATATGGGGTGTGTTTTTGGTTTATTGTTTAATAATCTCTTTTGCAGTTTGAAGTGGATCAGCATGTATAAAAGCTGATTTGTGACTACACACTATTTGCTTGCATATTGATCGTAATCATGACTAATTTTTAATGGAAACCTTTTGTGACAAATAAAAGTGATTACATAAGAAAAACTCGCCCTGTTGCAGTGTGGAGTGTGGTCACGCAAAGTTCATTTCAGAGCGAGCTTCTCTGATGTAACTGTTGATGACTGGTCGTGTGTGTGTGTGTGTGTGTGTGTGTGTGTGTGTGTGTGTGTGTGTGTGTGTGTGTGTGCGTGCGTGCGTGCGTGCGAAAACAAAATGTCACTTTCTCTCTGTTGGCGTCAACAACAGGATCAGTCCCTGGTGTCCTTCGGCCTCCTCTCCCTCCCTCGATCTGTGTCTGAGGAGTAAAATAAATAAATAAAAATTGCACGATCAATCACTTTGACAAATCCTGCTGCTAATCTCATTATTGGTATTCCTCCTGGTCGCCTCGTTTGGCTTTTCTTCATCCATTACGGTTCGCGTTAACAAGACCTCCTCCTCCTCCTCCTGTCGTTTCCCAACATTCAAACCTATTTTTGCCACTTTTTATCACAAACACAATCCATATTTTCTTTTTCTCTTTTTACTGATTTTATTGCCAAAAAGTCCATTCATTCTCTGATGTCTTTTTTTCTCAGCATTTTTACCTTTCTATGCTGTATTTCAATACTCTACCATTTGTATTCTATCCTAATTACAAATCGGTTAACCTCTATACATTTAATCTCCATCCAGCCTTCCTGTTTTCATCTTTCTAAAGTCTTTTTTCTTGGATTTTTAGATAAGACAAGATAAGACAAGACAAGATAGACCCCCAGTTGGATAAACACCCTCATCTTTCTTTCACCCGGTTACATAAACATCTCCACCTATTTCGTTTCTTTTGCGGTCTTCCACATTTAGCCCACTTCACTATACCATATTTTCATTCATGTTCTGTTCCAGTGTGATTCAAAGAGAAACAGGGTGATGATTAACATGTGATTATCTTCTGTTTGTTTGTTGGTTCTTCTGCAAACCGTATTATACTTGCAAAACTTAATCCTCTCGTGGCTCTTCCTTCTTTCATCTCCCTCCTCCTCCCTCCTTCCTCTCTGTATCCGCAGGTGGTGCGTGATCAGATCTCCCACTGCACCGTGAAGCTGCGTCAGACCACCGGACTGATGGAGTACTGCTTGGAGGTCATCAAGGAGAACGACCCCAGCGGTTTCCTGCAGGTAGACATGCGCCATAAACCTTCACTTAATCCTCTATGTGGGAATTTAACCTTTAATTCTCAAGTCAAGCTAAGTTATTTTTTTTCGTATCAAAATCGAAGCCTTCGAAACCTGTTTTAAAATAAAAGCCTTTATGAGTTGATATACGTGAGATCGCAGTTGTTTTTCATGCCAGAAATCAGATTGCAAAAATCTGCTCACTGATACGTTGATTTAAAATTATTCATTTAAGTTGTCTTTCCATATCTGTTGCGTTTTCTTTTGCACCAGCCTTATAATGACTATTCTTTGACTCTTTGACATTGTTTTTAAGAATTAAAATCCTGATTGAATTAGAAAACATTAAATCTCAATAATTCAGGGAAAAAATAAAGATGGCAAAAAATAGTTATTTTATTCTTTTGAAAAATGTCAAATTTAATGTTCAATTCATTAATTAGAGTTTAGTTCGGCAATGTTGATCATGTTGTGTTCTGTGCGTGTTTCAGATCTCAGATGCTTTGATCCGGAGAGTGCACATGACGGAGGGTCAGTGGGGGAAGGGGACCCTCACCCCGAGGATGACCAGTGACTTCGACCTCACTCTGGACAGCGGACCCCTCCTGCAGACCATCCACCAGCTGGACTTTGTCCAGATGAAAGGTAACAAGCAGACTCTTTTGGTGTTTGCGTTGCTGAAGAACGAGTGTCCGAGCGGTAAAATCCCACGTTACAATACGTAAATACACTCTTTCTAGAACCCACTGTGGACATGTGGAGTGTCTGCACAGCTTTAAACAGTCCTCCAGTCAGGTTTCTGATATTTGATGGAAGAATATGTGAACGTTTCATACAAAGCAAAAAAAAACCAATACAATTGGGATGTCGCCTCGAAGAATAAGATTATATACTGTGCTGCGGTGAGATCCACATAAGTCAACAAGTTAACCAAACAGACTCCTTTTTCGTGACAAAACAGAGGCAAAGAATTACTGTAATATCTGAACTGGGCACAAAAAGTAAACAAATGTGTGTGTTTGTAGTTTTTATCAAACTTCTAACAAAAATCATGCACAACTGGAAATCTTTTATTTAGTTTTATACATAGTCCCAGATGTGTAAGGAATATGCATTTGTGGGATGAGTAGCAAGTGCTTAAGAGGCAATACATGGATTGATAAACACATTTTAAAACCTTAAATATTGTCAAATCTTCCAAATAACCATGTTATTAAACCCACTACTTATTAAGTTTAAATTAACTTTATAGTTTTTTTTCTATTTCTGTATTTTTATTTAAAACGTGAAAATGACTTTCTGCACATGTACATAATGGAAATCTTATTTTATGTCGATTAAGTGCCCTTCATTAACAAAGTTTCAGATGTGCAGGCTGATTCAAACCAACCAGAAAGCACATTTTATCCTAAAAGTATTCAAACTTTCTGTGTCATATTAAATTGTCAATAACAGGCATTCATTTCAATTTGCCTTAATTAAAGATCCACTTTTAAAGTACAATTTGCCAACAAACAATAAAGCATGTTAACATATATGGATAAAAAGCAGGAAATGTTTTTTTTCTTCAAAAGATTAATAAAGTTGGCTACAAACATGGAGATAAAAAGGTTCATTAAATTGTGAATATTCTCAGTAACTTATGGTTTTAAAACTAGTGATTACAAGGAGTATTTTCCAATTGTTTTATAGTAGAAATAATAGTTTAAATGAATAAATAAAATGATAGTTTATTACCAGTAGTTTTCATTGGTAATAAAACAAAATAATTTCCTTGTATTCTTCAGAATCGTTGCATCTAAACATAATTTTACAGTTTGCAAAAATGTGCAGATGAATCTAGAATGAATCTATTCCTGTGTTAAAAGCTTGTAAATATAGTGTCATAAATCCATGATTTATGGATTTTATATAATTATTTTGATGATATGTTCTGCATGGTTCTAATCTAGCCATCTTTTTACCCCCCCCCCCCCTCTCAGTCCCAGCTGCCCCCATGCTCCAGCTGGAGGAGTGCTGCACTCAGAACAACAGCGCCACGTTGTCATGGAAACAGCCGCCACTCTCCACCATTGCAGTGGAAGGGTACATCCTGGAGCTGGACGATGGAAACGGGGGTCCGTTCAGGGTAGGTGTCCCCCACCCCTGCAGGTACTCACGACCAGGAGAGAGGGCGCGTTATTCTTTTCTGACAAAAGAGCGAAAAAAACATCACCGGCTGGAGTAATAAATCAGCGTTACAGGACACTCCCTCGCTCTGTCTCAACAAAGACCCGTTTATGTGGTGCCAGGGAGGACACCAGCTCTGTCGGGAAGGGGTCGTGAATGCGGCGTTGTGTAGATGAATTCCCTCGAGTCGGCCTGCGATATACCATACCGCTCCACTCATGTGACATGGCGTGGCTGAGCACTGAAAGACACGCCGTCAGGAGGAACAAGGGTCCGCCGGCCGGGACGATGCTGCAGGAAGGCGGGATCAAAGCAGCCTGGATACCCACACTGAGGTTCAGCCCGTAAACCATCCTCGCAAGACCCTCCCCGGGCTCCTTTTACGCAAAGATCTACGCTTTGTTTCATCAGCAACTTAAACCTCCTGAACAATTCTCACAGTATATAGAGCCCGAGGAGATCTGTGTCTCAGCGAGAAAGCTCAGTACTGAAGGCCTGTTGACTCTGGTAACAATCAGACTGGGAGACTTTCTCGGTGCGCGTTGCTCAAGCTCCCGGCTCAGTTACTTTTTTAAATCATCTTCTATTAGTTTGAAACAAATGAGTCATGTTTCAGGGAGAAAGCCTTACGCTGTAGATCCAACAACCCCGAGGCTGAGGATGAGGGTTAGGAGAGCAAAATGTTCAGGAGGAGAAAAAAAACCCACTTGCTCTAAGAGATCTGTGTCTTTATATAAAGACAGTTAATTGAGAAAAACAACACCGGAGTTTTCCATAATGAATCTTAAAATGACATAATAAACTGTAGTTGTCTAAGCCATGAAATCTGGCCTTCAAACATTGTTTTTTATATTAAATATTAATTTGGTATTCATAACGCTCACGACATGAACAGGTTAATGCTAATTTGGCTGATTATGGCTGTGTGTGTGCAGTTTCATCACATTTCGGTTCATATAGCTGCTAAATCAGGCTGAGACATTTTAAATCCTTAACAATTTTTTTTTTTTTAAGTGTGTTTGGTTTATCGCATGGCAAAAAAAAGTGATTCAGGACGTTCTTTTAGAAACCAACACATGACAAGCTGACTTAAAACATAGTGACCATTTACACCTAAAACAAGCCACTGGTAACCTGACCTCCGAATGAATAAATAAATGTATTCATACCAAATGTTTGTTACACTAATGAGTTCAGAAATGTAGCCAAACAGCTTACTCAGTACTGTGTGTGTGTGTGCAGTTTCATCATAGACTGATTCATATTTTACAAAATAATTGCTTTCATATAGCAACTGGAGACACTGCAAAAGAGTTGTTAAAGTAACCCAAGGAAAGAAACTGATGGGAAAATTATTTTTTAACTGGATACATCATATGAAAGTTAGAGATACTAGTCATTAATGGCTATGACGTTTTTAACTGAGCCACCAAACTCCCAACTGATCCCTTAAACTGTTGCCACCCGCGCTTCCTAATGCAACAGCTTCTCTCGCATTAATTATTAACTACTATCATAATATTAAGAGCCTAATACTGCAAACGTGGCTAATTTGCTCCGTTTGAGTGCAGTCTCATCACATTCTGGTGTGTATTTTGCTGAGTCCTGGTGGGTTTGAAGTGGTCCGGTAGCTGTTTGTTGAGGCGTCGCATGTTTTCATCCAGGAAACGAAGCCACTGACCTCGAGTGGATTTAATCTCTCTGCACCCAAAACCAGCTGCTCATAATCTCTCGCCCCTCCAGCTCCTTCTGTGTTTTCTAATTGCCTTTTTCGCCCCTCTGTCTTAATTACATACGGGCCATAAGAGGACGGCCATTCTCAACCAATCTGCCAACTGATTCAGCGACTGTATCCGCTAACTGCTAATTGTTACGCAGATGATGCCAGATTCTTCTGTACCTCCGGAAACGCTTTTCCAGCTTTGTCACTCTTTTCCCCCTGATTCATAACGACAACTCATAATTTCGAAACGCATTTCAGGTCAACTTTCTTTATTAAACCATTTAATTAATTAGGTTTTGCCCCAACAGGATATGAAGTGTCACTTTCTGATCTTTTGAGAATTCTCAACATGTTGTGGTATTTCTGCACATCAGGCTTGTTTTTTTTTTTGATGTGCACAATGATAAAGCGAATCTAATTAAGAGGGACAATTATAAATGAAGTAACTGTTATCAATTACAAATTATTAGCATTATCTAATAGCAAAAGGGCCACAAAGAGAGTTGGTCGGAGACTGTTTGATGTGTGTTCACAATATGTGAAATATTTTGATCCCCTTCCTTTTTTCATAATGGTATGATCTTCCCAAAACCAGTTTCCCACATTGTGAGTGAAGTTTTCTCTTCCTTCCTGCTTCACTCTCTGACTCATTCAGCCTCACCAACGCAAGCGCCACACTCAGCCCGGCGTGTTGTGTCCCCGTGTCTATTTATATTATTGCGTGGGCCGACGTGCCCACGTTCAGTTGTACAAACTCACACTGGCGCTTGTTGCCCCTTGCAGGTAGATCTAAATGGGACGCCCCTTCCGAGGCCCGAGCACGCCGGCTTAGAAAAGTTGGACTGTGCTTGTTGTCATAATTACGCACTTGGATGTATCTGCCAGATTTCACAGGAAGCCCTGTGTGTGTTTGCAGGAGGTGTATGTGGGGACGGAGACCATCTGCACGGTGGACGGTCTCCACTTCAACAGCACGTACAAGTCCAGGGTGAAGGCCTTCAACGGCAGCGGAGTGGGGCAGTACAGCAAGACCCTCATCATGCAGACCTCCGAGAGTACGTACCATCTCCTCCTTCTCCTCCTCATCGCGAGAAATTAGGGTGACAAAATGTATTGACTCTCAAAAAAAAAAAAAAACTCAATGAATCTGAGATAGTCATTGAGTAGTCTGGATAAACGATGCTTATCATGTTCATAGATTTAGGGTCTGTAAAAGTACAAATTAAAAATAACATTGTTTGTTTGTGGCAGGAGTAAGGTTAAGGAGTGATATGATGCTAAAGGAGGATTTTGATTCAGGATAGAGAGATCAAAATAAATGTAGCATTCTTTAAAGTTTTGTATAGAGGTGAAATAATATATCCACAGCAGATATTAGAGTTAAATATGCAAAACTTTCCAAAGCCTAAAAAGTTATTTTTGGTGCCTGAACCCAACAGTAACTGCGTGACAATCTGATTTATTATCACCATTAACTGATTTGATAGGATCTCCCTTCAGGTAGATTAATCTACAATGACAGATTGACAAGATGCAATGAGATTCATTGAAATTAAGTCATAAAACACGATATGACACGCTTCGATAAGTTATGTGATACGATTTGATGCAATAGGATACAATACTAAAAGATTAAATGAATTTAAAATACAATATGATACATCAGGATATGATACTATATGATAAGATATAATAAATTCATATCAATAGCATAGGGTGATATGATAGATGTGAGTACAGGATATCAATGAGATAGAACGCAGTGAGATAATATAACATACATGGCAAAGACAATTCAAAACCTATAACGTACAATATCATGTATATAAGTTGTGATAGCAGACAGTGAGATAAGATGATGTTAATGTGAGATGCAAGACATGTAACATGTAATACACTACAATAAGAAAGTGGATGTGAGATGAAACATTCGAATGCGATAGGATACCATAAAATATGACACCATATGATACTTGAGGATACGATACAGTAAAGTACAATACAATCTAAAAAAGATATATAATAAGATGCATTACAATAGCAGGTGGAGTTTGAAACATGCAGGTTCAGAGCAGCTCATAACAAGTCTTGTCTATAGGTGTTTAGTCCAGACATGCAAATTAAGCGAGTGTGGTTGAGCAGAAATTCAAATTTGGCAGAAGGGCTGAGAGGTGGGATGCAAATTGCAGAATACACAGAGCAGATACTGTACGTGTGGAAAGTACTTCAAACAGAGAATAAAGTGTAAGTGGAGGGAAAAGGGCTAATTGTGTCTGTACAATCCAGTTGTAGCCAAACAAAGGGGGGTTAAACTAACAAAATATTTTTCCTGCCACATCTTTCTGCAAGCAGTTTCCCATATACATGACATTTTATCTAATTGTTTCTGGTTCCTTTGTATACTGTACAATCTCAATGACATTTTGAATTGTGATTATTGTGTATAAATCCTAAGAGCTCTAACTGCTGATATGGTGCTTGCAAATAAGGAGCATGCACCAGAGCCGGTATGCATGATAATGGATTACGGCACACATCTTGCAGTTACAGTCTAGTTTCTCTTTAGTCACTTGTTGATGTGAACACAGATCACATTCTGAACTCTCAGCTCAGGTTTGAAGTGTTCGCTTTACAGCTTTTCCTTGGTTCCCAAACTATTTTTACCAAGGAGCTCCCCCCCCCCCCCCCAACCCAATAGTGTCTTTCTACCCGAGTCTGATTTGACCAAAACAAGAAAACATTCCAGTGGAGCCAAACACTGACAGATGCGCATCTAATGCCAATTCTGCTGCCAGGTTGGGAACCACTGATCTAAAGGATTGTGAAAGAGTTGCTGCCAGACTGAAACCTTGTAACTTTGCAAGAAAACTTTTCAGACATTGGTAGAAAAGAAAGAAAACCGGGTTAATTTTCCTGCCAACGTTTCATCCCAAAAATCCGAAGCTTTTTCAGTTAATTGGCAGCTTCCAAGGGATTTCGGAGGCCTTGAAACAGTCCATTGCACAAATCGTGTGACACAATAAATAATAACGATAAAAGCCTCCAAAATATCTCTTGTTGCAGGTTTTTAGTGCAATGGCAGCAGCGGGATGTGAATTCCGAGCTTATAACCCAGCTGCAGCTGGTTCCTGTTTAATCCATCCACATGCTTGCGCTCCCATTAGTTAAATGCTTCTTTAACTTGTCGTCTGAGTGGAGCTGAAAGGCCCAGACAGCCTTCCTACCTGACAGACGCAGCACTCAAGCACCTGATCTAACCACTTAGACGCTCTCAGAGTTTTCGCAGTCTTCGCCCTTATTGGACTCTGCTTCTGATGTGACAGTCGTTATTCTTCTCCTGGAGAGGAGGGGGAGCAAGCATTTCTCCGTCGAGATCGCTATGTTGTTATTGTTCTTTTCCACGCTTCAGTGTTTTGTTTCCAGGAGCTCTTCCGGGGCGTCTCCTCTGGTCTTTTGCCCGCTGAGCTGAACCTGCTTCCCTGATCAAATCTGCTTTTTACCCTCTCCGCCACCCCTCCCCGACCCCTCTACGCTGTCTGCTTCACCGCTTCGCTTCGCTCTCTTCTTCGTCCCCCTCCTTTACCCTCTCTTCCTCCCCCCTTTTCATTTCACATTTCAGCTGGAATCCCTCCATGTGATATTCAGTCTATAGGCACAGGTATGGACGGCTCTCATTGCTGACTGATTCCCCCTTCAGGTCACCTGCCTGTTTCATCAGTAAATTCTTCACGCTCCAAACTAGCAGGTGGGCAGTTTTGCTGCTCTGTGGGCTGCACTTAATAAATGTTCATTCAATCCAGGCCTCTAATAAATGTCTTTGTTTTATTTCCTTCGGGAAATGAACCCTTGTAATGAAACTTTACGGCCTATAGCGATACCAGTAGAAACAAGCGAGTCCAGTGGAGCCCATAAAAAACTGCCCGCCTGTTTAATTCCCACATTTCTAGACTGTAGAGACATGCTATTGCACTATTGCAAATTTATAGTAGTTATTTGATTTAACTGTGTTCCTCGGAGCTGTGTGCTGCAACAGAGCAAAGGAACAGTTCACCTAAATTACTATGAAACACATTATCGAAGACACCAGAGGGCATCAGGCTGAAAATACACCTCAGATTAAGTATTATCAGTCCATTTGGTGACTTTTTTTCTTTACAGCATCATCCAGATTAAAGTCACAAAGTCTTCAATTCTAACATGGATACTTGGCAGAATAAAAGCAAACATCCTCAGGAAGAATATGCAAACTCCAGTTTGTGTTCTGAAGCACAACAACCTCCTCTATTTATCTTAAAGTGATGCAACTATTGCAACATGTTCATTGGTGCTTAACTGAAAGCAGTTTTCTTTTGTGCAATATGTGCACAAATTTTCATTTAACTTTATTATGTTGTTATTCATTGTCATGGGTGCCAGACCGGAACAACCAAGTTTGTAATCTTACAATGTCCAGGTCTGTTCTAGGTAATCATTATACAGCCTAAAACACCAAAGAGGTAAATATTTCTATACTTTGACATAGATAGGAAAACTTGTTTTTTCAGCAGCACCACACTCACTATAGTAAGAACTTATTGATCTGCTCAACTAAACAGTCCACATCTAATGAGACTCACATGTGGTTATGATCTTTTAGTCAATACGTGATTCAGGAAAATAACTTTTATTGTGCTTTAGGTGAACTGAACCTTCATACTATGAATGATAAGAAATTAGTGCTATAAGTTTCTCATTAATGATTTTTTTTTCTCTATTCGGGCGCCGGTTCTGAAGATCATCCGACACAGGCTTTAATATCATAGAGCTCTTAAGCCTATAGAGTTATAAGTTTAAGCACATAGTGTGATTCTAAGGTTTTAATCGTTTTGGATTGTAGTGACCGTCCCTCTTTTCCTCATATCTCATAATATATTTGTTCTTTCCATCTAGATTTTGAACAGTGCAGTTTTCACCTCATTTAAACCTCTCACTTCTCCACTCATGCCATGTCTGTAACGTCACGGCCGTTACGTCAATTCCCACCATCGGCTCAGTTTATTCACGCCAAACTCTGCCCTTGCACAGTTGCCTGGTTCACCTTCGACCCGGCCTCCGCTCACCCGGACATCATCTTCTCCAACGACAACCTGACAGTCACCTGCAACAGCTACGACGACCGGGTGGTCATGGGTAACTCGTCTTTCTCCCGAGGAGTTCACTACTGGGAGATGACAGTGGACCGCTATGACAATCACCCGGACCCGGCCTTCGGCATCGCGCGGGGCGATGTCCTGAAGGACGTGATGCTGGGGAAGGACGACAAAGCCTGGGCTATGTACGTGGACAACAACCGCTCCTGGTTCATGCACAACAACTCACACACAAACAGGTAACAAAGAAAGCAACAAATTCTTATTTATCTGCTTATACATCCGATTTATTTCACCACGGATCAAAAGGAAAATTTGGATTTTATCAGATTTTTGTTGTTTATATGGTGGTGAAAGTAATTAGGACCATTATACAGTAAAGCAACAGAGAGCTTTTTTTTTTTTTTTAAACTTATACAATTAAATGATAAAAGAAAAAAAAACATCACCACGAACAAACTGATTGAACCTTGAACGCTTCACTGACTCATTGCTGCCACCCAATGGACAAAAGTGGCATTTTATATGTTTAATATTCAGTACAAGCTGCACTTTTTATTGACATGAGAAAAACAGACCAAAATGTTGCTCTAATTCCAAAAGTAGTGAATTTGTAGTGAATTAATATACATATATACTGATGTGATAAAGGAACTGGTTTGCTTTTAGTGAAAGTGCTTTTTAATTTTAGTTGAACTGCTTTTATGCTGTTTTGGTAGGATATTTATGAAGGGTCAGTGGACAGACGTTATGAATAAAGCTTGGCTGATTGGGTTGGATTTAATCTGTGAAACAATCTTTTACTTTATAGCTACTTCAAATCTAAAATCTGTGCTCCTTTCTTGCATGTGTGTCTCACTACTTGCCTCTCCTCTGTGTGACGGGGCAGGACGGACGGCGGCATCGCTAAAGGAGCCACAATAGGAGTGCTCCTGGATTTCACACGTGGGATCCTCATCTTCCTCATCAACGATGAGCAGCAGGGCCCCGTCGCCTTCGAGGGCCTGGAGGGCGCTTATTATCCCGCTATTAGCCTCAACCGAAATGTCCAGGTACATAATTACGTCATGTATTCATAGAATGAGGCTATCACAGTTACTTAGGCAATGTAATGCATGTCCACAGCTTTTCATGCAGGTGTGAACATGCTTTACGTTGACATGTCAGTTTTTTTACATACTACTGTTTTTGATCTTTTTTGTTTTTTCATTCCTCAACTTTTTTTTTTTTTTTGACGATAGAATTGAAATCCTTGAACATAGCAATCACTTTCTCGAAAACTGAGCTCACAATGTTACCTCAAAAACTCAATATTTAAGCATTGTTTTTTTTCTTCGGTTTTTAACATCAAGCCGCCATTTTTGTGGTAAACGTCTCTAATCTCTGAGAAGAGTATTGCATTCACTGCATAGACAAATTTACTTTTAATTTCTAATTCCTCGTTATTGTGGAGACAGACCTGCTCTAACAATCTCACTTCTAAAAATGTGCATTTATAATGAGGGGAATAAAAGCTTGAATCGCTACAGCATATATAAGAAATGCAGTTATTATTCATCACAGTTCAAATTCTAACGTTTATAAATATTGGATTAAGGAATTCAAACTTGAAAGACTCATTTATTTGCTCTACCCCCTTCAGGTCACACTGCACACAGGTCTACCCATCCCTGACTTCTACACGCCGGGGGAGGCAGATCCCACCACCTCCATGTGCTGAAGAGCCTGAAAACTCCTCCAGGATGTACCAGGGTTCATCCTGCCCTGTCAATGACTCTGATCATATCCTGAATTTCCTCTTTACCCCCCCCCCCCCCCCCTCGAGCAATGAGCCATGCCTTTATCATGCCTAAACGCCGGACCCTCTGCAGGACTCCGTCAATACTTGCCATCTGTTATTTTCACGTGATGCAGGTAGCTACAAATATGGAACATGATCTACAGCTGATGGACTGGGTGTGTTGTTAAATCAGCGATAAAAAAAATAAATAAAAAAAAATCGTCTTTCTCTTTGAGATTCGGACGAGGAAGCTAACACGACTGCTAACTGCTGAGGCCATTACATCTTCTCATCCAACTCTTCACGAGGAAGCAAGAAAATCTCTCCAATGACGAATTTGTTGAGAAGATTTTTTGAAAATGAGCGTACGAGGAAAAAAGACCCTACTTAAATTATCTCAGTCTGTTACCAGTTATATCAATGAGGGGTCATTTCTCACGTGTTTGTGTGAAAAATGTGTGTGTAGCAACTAATGACAGTATAACAGCCAATAACATAACAATTTTCAAATCTTGATATTTTTGCAAAGCAAAAAATAAATGTATGTATTATTACATTACTGGCTGCAGTTAATAGATTTTAGGCAGATTTTGAATGCTACTTCAATAATGTAATGGCCAGCCAGTGATGTAACAATCCATGTAAATCATTGGCAGAATACATTTGTTCAAATATTCTATGACATTATTGGCTTTATTGCATTTAAACTGGCGACATTTATGACGTTATTGGCAGGTTTTGCATTACGTTTGCTACAGGTGAAGGTGTGTTGAGAGCATGTCGGCCGTGTCACTGTCACTCCCTCATCTGTGTAAATGAGAAGCTTTTCTTAGTGGCTTTAGCTCGTGTGAATTATCCGTATTGTCCGTAAAAGAAAATAAGAGACATGAGACAAAAAAGTGCGACGCAGACGTTGAAATCGCGACTGCGAGCGAGGCCTTCGCGCAGCCTTTCGCTGCAGCACAGCTCACCACACAGGAGGGAGAGGTTCGGTTCGATGTATCATAGAGAAGTGAAGTGAAAGTAATGACTGTGAAGATGTTTGAATAGGGTGCGACAGCAGCTCGCTTAGTCCTGGCTTTTTTTTCCTCTTTTTCTTTCTTTTTTTTACCGTAGGTGACTGAATACTGGTAGTTTTGTAATACTGTTATTGAAATGATCTATTGCAAAGAGGTGTATAGCTTAATAAGTTATTGATGTTCAGAGTTTTTCAAATGACAATTCATCATTGTTTCTTTAGTGGATGTATAGTTACTACAGAGAAAGAGAGAGAGAAACTTTATGTCGCTTTAATAATGTAGTTTGGAGTTTTGTTCTCCAGCTGAAGAGGCTTTTGGGTTTTATTCCCTACAAAAGACGCAGCAGTGAGACACCGGGAGGTTCTTGTAGCACGGCAACAGGGCAACAGTTTCCTCCAAGGGCGACGGCATGCCACGACAGGCGCACATAAAGTTTTACGTAGCTCAAAAGCAACATTTGGTAGCTCTTTCTTGTCATGTAAAGCACAGCTCAGGGTGATGGAAGCACACTCGTTTTGTATCCTTTTGCAACACAACTTGTTTACAGCTCATGAGTGCAGAAAGTCGACCTGACGATGGAGCGAGATGAAAACTTGAATAATCACCTGTGCAATACTAATGCAGTCTTGGCAGAGCCGTCTGTGGCTGGAGGAGGGTCTTCAAGGTTTAGTGCTCAGAGATGCCTGCTTCCCGTGAAAATGCAACACACATTTACAGCTGATTTTGTAAGTCGTGCCAAATCATCATCTTTAAGCTGATTTAAAAACAGCAGTGCTGCACACATCTCCTGCTTTGGTAAAAACAAAAAAACAACAACAACAACGAAAAAACCAAGAAGAACAAACAGGCTTTGCAGGGCCCAGCCTAACATGACCAGACAGCTTGTTTTACAGTTTTAGGTCAACAAACACGCAGTCACCGTCTCCTCTGTGTTTCCAACCTGAAGGACCTCAGAGGTATCAGAGACTCTCAGCTCACAGTTTCATTAGAGAAGAAAAGAAAGATTGCATGCAAAAGCTTAAAATCTATAATAAAATGCACATGGAGCTGGTGAAAAGAGGTCAGGACCGGAGGGAGGACGAGCTGCTGCTTTATGCAGCGGCTGTCGTGGCGAGAGGAAGGCCGAGCTGACACCAGCACAGAGATAAAACATGGACAACACTGAAAATCATTAGAAGATTAAATGGATTTGAGAGTCTGACTCCCACAAAACTCAGTGGGATAAAGGGTCAATGAGTCAGGCAGACAGAGATAAACACTTTGAGCTAAACGACCCCTCTGGATCATGGACAGAGACACTCGTATTGGAGGAAGATGACCCACTGTGGCAAGAATATCTCAGAGATGCAACATCGGACTGTGGGCTCCAGTTCAGGATAATGTGAAGCCGATCAAAAGTCCTAAGCCTCCTGTAGTTTCTCCCCAAATCTTTCTCAATTTAGATGTAAAGAAACATTTTAAACTTAGTTTTCACACTTGCCTATTTTTCAAGGCCTATTATCTCCTGAATGAAAAGGGCTTTAAAAAAAAAAAAAAGATCTAGAATTCTAAGAAAGGAAATTGAAAAAGGTAAAACTGCCAAACTAATTGTCTAAAAGTTAAAAAAAAATAAATTGAAAAGGGCTAAATTAGCTTAAACAACAAAAATAATTAAAATGTTATGCCACCTTAAAAATGTTGTCTTAATTGTGTAGAGGCCTTAAAAATAAAACAGCTGACAAGACTGAAAAAGCTAAAACTGCTACAAGGGCTAAAATATCAAAAATGGTTTAAACAACGATAAAAAAATCATTATTTAAACAAAACAAGCAAAATGTTTTCAAGAAGCTTAAAAAAAATGTCTATATGGGAGTCAAAGGGGCTAAAACAAACAACAAAAACAGCTTACGCATTTCTTTAAAGACAAGCCCTCAACATATGGATATCACAGATGGATTGAAATAATAGACAAATATAACTGATAAAATTACTAAAGCAGGTGACTCTATGAGAAAACATATAAGGAAAACAAACAAAGAAGTGAATCATCAGTGCGAGGCTGCATCCAGAAGGTGACTGGGTTGGTCTGGGGGAACTGTTGCCCTTGAAGCTGCCGGGAACCTTTTCCCTCCCCGAGCATCGTAGCCCTGAGACGTACAGCGCATGTTGAGCAAACACATAAGGTGCTATCCTGTGTTTCAGCTTCATGGGTGTGCCTTTTTCTCCTCTTTTCAGTACCCCCAAAATCTTAATGAAACTTTGCTACAGACTTGAGTTCATTGCTTCAGCAGAGTCAACTGTAACATCTGTGATGCCTGACTTCACCTGCTGCTACATATCTTTTATATTGTACAAGGATCAGAAATTCCACTCGTTTGCTACGAGCCTGACGACCACAGCGATGAAGGGAAATCCCTCAGTCAGGTCTGATTTTATATATATATTTTCCCTCCTCCCTTGGAATCTTGCAGTGATTGTAAACTACACTACTCAACTGGCTGCTCAAATAATCTTTTCCGGTATGAAAAAATGGAAACACACAATTGAGGCTGCTGCAATGTTCAGCGAGTTGCAGGGCCTTGGCTAAATGTTTGAACTCCAGCTTCATTTATCTGCCTGTTCTTTCAAGGGGAGCCACTTTGTTGGCATTTAATTATAAAACACATCCACAAACACACACACACACACACACACACATATATATAGCCATAGTCCAAAGCATTACCCAACTATTTCCAAACACAATTTGGGAACAATTCAGGTAATTAAAGTGCTTTTTGGGTTGTTTTTTTGTGTGAGTTCAGTGTGTAATGACTGATGACCACTATTTTTCCACTTGAGTGCACAAGTGTACTTTTTCAATACAAATGTGTGTTTCAGAGCTGAACACACAAAAAAAATGTGATTGCTGATTGATGTTTTTTTTTGTTGTTGTTGTTTTTTTCCTCACTTCTAAACCAACCAAATACATTTAAACATTGTTGAAACAAACCCGGGGAAGAATAAATTCTATCGTCCAGCCTCATCGTGAAATCTCACACAGTCTCGCTGGGCGACGCTGTGGGTTTTATCTCTAAATGTACATACAACTGAGTGTGAATATGTGTGTGAGTGTGAATGTGTGTGTGTGTGTGTATTTGTACCTGCATTATAATCTCATTTTAAGTGATTCTCTAAGCCCTGTTTGATGCGAGGTAGAATGTCATTTTTTTATTATTATTATTATTATTATTATTATTATTATTATTATTATTTACATGAAATATATCTATAAAGAGTTTTATGAGAATAATAATTTTAACACGATATGATTAATATGATTGCTATAATTATATGTCTATCATTACCATGTTACTGCAAATATTATGATGATTTCAAGTATAATATGAGCCTCTGTGTTTCTGTATGTGTGAATATTCAATAAATAGGTGTCAATAAGATGTTTTACATGTGGAGTCTATCTATCTATCTATCTATCTATCTATCTATCTATCTATCTATCTATCTATCTATCTATCTATCTATCAATCTATTTTGTTAACAAGGTTTATTTCAAGCAACCAAACCTTTTGATTTGTAAACACTCCACTCGTAGAAAGACTGAAGAATTTACCAAGTTTCACAAAAACAACACACATTTGATCAATCATCTTTCTTTATTTTTCAGTCCATTCTTAGGGTTCAATGAGTTCTTCACCATCCTCCTTTGCAGCAGAAACACAAACAAGCAAATATGGATCAAAAGAAAAACAAGAATTACCAACAACAGAAAACATGTAATCTCACAATGCAGTGTCCAAAAGTCCAACAGCAACATGTATGAAAGAGTTCTTGAGCCTCTTGGGTGTACATTTTGGTGCAACAGATCTGCGGCCTGGTTCAGCAGGTGTGGAAGTGGCTGCAACAAACACAATCAGCTTCATGGGAGGAAGAATTTTGGAAAACCAACCACAAGGAGGGTCTTGGGCACTATGTTGGAGCAAAGGAGGGGTCGGGGGTCTGACACAGAGAGAGAGAGTCTGCTTTATAACTGAAGTGAAGATGTTGAACTGGCCCTTTTACTTTGACCACATTTTTCCCAAACATGTCTGTAACTTGAGTACTTGCTTTGAATGTGTTTTCTTTCTCCACATGTATTCATCATGTGTGCTTAAAAAAAACAAACAAAACAAAACAAAGGCCATCATTTGTTGATCCAAGATACAAATTCCAATTCATTTAATTTAATTTCATTCATTATATTTCATTCATATAAGTGCCAAATGCAACACAGTCATCTCAAGGCAATTTTAAATAAATAGAATAGGAGATGGTGGAAGTAAGACTTCTTTCAAAAAAGTCTTTTAACTTGAAGAAGCCTGCAGAAGTAGGCTCAGAGGTGAAGAGACATGATAGATGGATGGATGGATGGACGGACGGACGGATCATTACATGTAATATCCGAGAAGAAAACTCTCCAGCAGAAATTCATATTGCACAATGCTTTGAGCCCTGTACACTTCCACTTTGACCTTCTGCATACTGAAATTCAGTTTATCTTGTGTTGCATCAGTATTAACAGTTATAGGCCCTAATAAAACAATGCATGCGCACTTTGACTTTTGATACTTCATGATGTTGCACTAAGTTGCCTCCCCTTCATAAATAAGTATTATTCTCTTCATTGACACATATTCCACAGGAGTTTCTCTGAAGTTTGAACTCATGTCCATGCATTGAAGTCGTGTTGAGGTGTGTGTGCTTGTCTGTGCGTAATCACTGCTTCCTGCTGCAGCTTCCAGGGGGCTGGACAGGGAAACACCCTCCCCCTGCAGCCACCAATGAACCTCAGCGCGAGGAGGAGACTCCCGCATGAAATCTGCCACCGCCTCACCTCCAGTCGCCACTTGGACTCGGACCTCCCGCAGACCGGTACCGGGCCACCATGGCGACCCCTCTCACCGACCAGGAGAAGCGCAAGCAGATCAGCATCAGGGGCATCGTCGGGGTGGAGAACGTCGCCGAGCTGAAGAAGGGCTTCAACCGACACCTGCACTTCACCCTGGTTAAAGACCGGAACATCGCGACGCCCCGGGATTACTACTTCGCCCTGGCGCACACCGTGAGGGATCACCTGGTGGGGAGGTGGATCAGGACGCAGCAGTTTTATTATGAAGCAGACCCCAAGGTACCGTGAAAAACTTTTTTGTTATACTTTTGGGGAATAATATTTTTTTTTTAAATTGTTAAAAAAAAGCGTCATGCATCTGTGCAAACAGGTTTAGTTCCAACAACAAGGAACCAACTTTATCAACAGGCCCTGTGCACGCACTTCTCATTCCCGTATTTCCTTGTGCGTGTTTTGACAGAAAGGCCATCATATGCTTTCAAATGCATAAACCTGAACAGGTTTTTCCTTCTTTTTTTTTAAATGAGGAAGCAGTTGTTTGTTGCGTAAACATGTGCAGGTTACAAAGAGGCACTGTGTTGTAAGGTCACTCCACCATGAAGACAGAGAAAACGGGCACAGAAACTGGGTTGAGTAGCTTCTTGGCAAATAGATCAAAACTGATTATTTCTATTTTAACCAGCATTTGTGGGATGAACAGCAGTGTTTATTATGTGGCTTGCGCGTATGACAAATTGGCTCATATACGTGGCACCATTGAAACCGAAAGTATTATTTCCAGTTGATTATTGCTAAGAATTGTTGTCATGCGTACATGATCAACACAAATTTCCTAACATTATGAGCATATGCTTGTTTTAGTTTGTATCCATTTGTTGCTCTGTTCTGTTTCTGCGCATTAAACACATTGACAATGAGGCTTTAACTCTTGGTTAACCATCTAAATGCCCCAAAAAAAGATGGTGCATGAGCAGCAAACTGAAGTGTGTGTGTGTCTTGCACCTTCCTTTGCAGAGAGTTTATTATCTGTCTCTGGAGTTCTATATGGGCAGGACCCTTCAAAACACCATGATCAACCTGGGCCTGCAGAACGCCTGCGACGAAGCCATCTACCAGGTCACATTCAAGTCGATGGATCGTTCGGCTACAAATGGCTATGCGTGCATGCAAATGGTGATGGTGCTGTTCTTGTTTGCCCTGCTGCAGCTCGGACTGGACATGGAGGAGCTGGAGGAGATGGAGGAGGACGCGGGGCTCGGGAATGGAGGCCTCGGCAGGCTGGCAGGTAAAATACGGCGGAAGGTTTGAAAAAGGAAAAACAAAGTGTTGGAGATTACTGGAAGTTGCAGGAATTTGAAAAAATGTTTTCCTTTCAAACTGACAGTGGGCCACATCACATTAAGTTCCACGCTGTTCTGGCAGTCGTCCATCAAATACCTAGATGTGCCTGTTGTGCATTTGCAGCAACTTGCAGCCACAGAAAAGTTGCATCAGATTGTGTAAATAACTTCTCAACAGCCTTTAAAAGAACGGAGAGTTTATGCTCTGATTGCATGTGATCCTTTTTTCCCTTTTAAAGCATGCTTCTTGGATTCAATGGCCACCTTGGGTCTGGCAGCGTATGGGTACGGCATTCGATATGAATATGGGATCTTCAATCAGAAGATAAGAGACGGCTGGCAGGTAACTCACAACAGTTTCATTGAGAATAGTCTCAAAATATTAAATTCAAAATAATCTTTGAAGCTTGGCTACAGTCTTTTTGTGGAGCTCAGAGTTCCTCCCATATCTTTTACTTTGAAAATCAGTATTCTCCTCTAAAAGTAGACAAGAATTGGGTCAGAATCCAGCTCCAGTTGATCATTAACACAAACTCAGTTTGGTCAGGCTCCTGTAGAGCGGCTGTGGTGCTGCAGGTTTCTGGTCGAGGCTGGGATGGGTTAGTTCAAGATGAAACAAACAAAATAAACATTGTGTCTCTTGTGATAAGGAATCACAAATCCAGAGGCTTTTGCCCTTTTGAGTCATGCTCATTATTTGCAGTTCAAACCTTCCGTGTAAACATGCACTTGGGCACACATGCACGGTGGGTTTTTTCACAGGGGTGGATGAACTTTCACATCTAATCTGTGTTGCTACTGCAGGTTGTTTACAGAGTGAATGTAGTCCAACCAAAGACCTGATTACCAATTCCCCCTTTTCTTAATCGCAGCCCCAGTCAGAAGAGGTCATAATAAAAGTGTTTTCCTCTCTGCCCTTTCTGCCTCGGAGCTCTAACTTATCTCTGGACGTCTCCGTCCTTGTGTAGGTGGAGGAGGCGGATGATTGGCTGAGGCACGGGAACCCATGGGAGAAAGCTCGGCCTGAGTACATGCTGCCGGTTCATTTCTACGGGCGAGTCGAGGAGACGAAAGAGGGCTCCAAGTGGGTCGACACTCAGGTACTGAATGTGAGGGCTTGATCCGGGAAAACGCCGGCAAGCGTGCACACAGGTATCCAGTGTTTATACACCTGCTTCAGTGTGTAGGCGTTACAAAGTTGGTAAAAGTACACACATTAACTTATGCTTAACACAAACTATAACTCCAGAAAAACTTGATTCCTTAAAAGTAAAGTTCGTCTTTTGAAGGACGTTCCTATGATTTCTCTTGAACACAAATGGGTAAAGTGTCGCTGCCCGAGTTTTCTCCACCGACAATGTCATCAGATTCTCGTTCAGTTGGTGACGTCGCGTTCGTTCAGAGGTTTTTTGACACCGTGTTTTTCAGTGCACAGTGTCCAAAATACCGTGAAATGTCAAAAGGTTGTTTTTCTCTATAGCTCTCACCTTCTCCAGCTAATGCTGAGCAAAATCCTTCTCGTGGGGGCTGCATCAACATCTGAACCTGTACAATGTCCCTCCTTATTGGAGACATTTACTCTGCATATAATGGCATGAAATGGATTGTCAATGGACGATATCATGAACCCACACCGTCTTAAAGGCCGTTGAAGTTTTTAAGGTCTACTTTGTAAGCTATCCCATCAACCTGTCCCTGTGATGTCTGACACGGGCTGTTGTGGTTTCTCTGTGTGCAGGTGGTGCTGGCGATGCCTTACGACACCCCCATCCCAGGCTACATGAACAACACTGTGAACACCATGAGATTGTGGTCCGCCCGTGCCCCCAATGACTTCAACTTAAGAGACTGTGAGTACTCGGAAGGTTTTAGTTTTGTTGTTTTTTTTCCCTCTGCAGGAAATTACAAATCCAGTTTTGCAACACCTCCGCATTTCCTTATTCAGTTTGCATCAGATAAACTTTACAAATCTTCTGCAATCCCTGGAATGTGTTGCAAATGGGCTCAAATGCAGCAGTTGCTACTTGTCCTGCACATTTCCGGGTTTATGTTGTAAATAGTGTTTTCTGTCTCTAGTTAATGTTGGAGATTACATTCAGGCTGTGCTGGACAGGAACCTGGCAGAGAACATCTCCCGGGTGCTTTACCCCAACGACAATGTAGGTGGCGCTATTTAATGCTCCTTTACATCAGCGTGCATGGACCAGGTATCCGCACGTTTGGGAATCTTCATGCGTTTTCTTCATATCGTAGTTTTTTGAAGGAAAAGAGCTTCGCCTGAAGCAGGAATACTTCGTTGTGGCGGCCACACTCCAAGACATCATCCGCCGCTTCAAAACCACAAAGAAGGGCGGCCCCGGGCGTACCTCCTTCGAGAGCTTCCCCGATAAGGTACATTCAGAATCAGTCCTTGGTCAGTTCATGCAAAAGAAGTGCCAGCGTTTTGTTGGTGGATTATCTAAATTTATTTGGTAACCGACAAATGCAATTAGAAGTTTTCTGCTTTTTTTTTTTTATTAATTTTTTTTTACCCTTCCTGAAAAGTGTCTCTCTGTCAAGACATCTTTAGCTTGCAAAACAATAAAACCTTGTACTTGTGTTGGAGGCAGAAATAATAGGAATATCTACACAGGAGACGAGTTCTCTTATACCCCAGACATGCTGCAAAATAGAGACATTGTGGGGGGGAAAAAGCCAAATATAGGGTGATGGGGTTCATTTTCTAAGAACTTGCTGCTCTGTTTTTGTTTTGCCTTTCATCGCTGAAGCTAAAAATATACTTGAATATTTTTGTCCTATTAGGAAGGTTCTTGCCAGGATACTTAGGCTTCAGTGCAGACTGATTATCATAAACATGTACCAATTGTTTTTACATTCATTTATGCTTATAAAATTATTCTGCCTCTGTTTAGGCCCCTCATGATTTCATTGTTTATATCATCCATGTGGTTATCTGAAGCAGAAGTTGGGAATCGGATATGAGATTTGATTTGGCTAGTGATAAAATGTCTTTACCCTCGGCGCACCAGGCAGCAGCTTTAATAAATGGGAGATAAACTCTCGGTTTGATCTCTGTCCTTTAGTAGAGATTGTTGAATGTGGCCATTATAATAATCAAGTCAACACGACGTCATGTTTTCCAGGTTGCCATCCAGCTGAACGACACTCACCCAGCGATGGCCATCCCCGAGCTGATGAGGATCTTTGTGGACATTGAGAAGCTGGACTGGGACACGGTGGGTTTAAGTTCCACCATGATGTCAAATAAATGGCTTGCAATGAGTACCATGGGCTTCCTCTCCTCTGCAGGCCTGGGACCTCACCAAACGCACCTTTGCGTATACCAACCACACGGTCCTGCCCGAGGCTTTGGAGCGCTGGCCGGTGGAGCTCATGGAGAAACTCCTGCCCCGACATCTGCAGATCATCTACCAGATCAACCAAGCCCACCTCGATGTACGAGTAATGTAGCTTCAACAGCGTGTGGAGGCAAACCAGAGTCGAGCATCTGTCCCAAGCCTCGACTTCTCTCCATGATTCAGAAATAAGTTGTTAAAGCTTCGCATATATTAGGAATTGCTTTTCTAATTGATTTAAAAATTTTATGTTGTGGCACACTTAAATATATTTTACTAATAGAAGACAAATGAAATGTTTTAAAAGCTGGATTAAGAGTACAAGTAAGTTTAAGAAGGAAAATAATGAATTAATTTGAAATAGAATGGATGATCTATAAAGGTAGGCATTTGTTTAATTAACCTGTAGACAGTCTGGGCATTACAAGCACATAACAGATCAGTCGATACTTGTTTGTCGTGAAACTGATATAAAATTTTAACTGTAATAATACGATGAAGTACTAGAAAATAATAATTCTACATTATGGCGACAAAACGAGATGAAAAAGTACAATAAGAAAATGTCAAGTTTGATTATAGATGACTAAAGTTTGTAAAAACAAATTATTAATTGTAGCAACATGTATGCTGGTTGAGGGTCATGAGGTGCTTTTTAAAAAAAATATATAGTTACAAAATCCATATTGACAACATAAATGTAGTTTGCTGTTTTGTTTGGTCTGTGCAGAGGATTGCAAAGCTCTTTCCTGAAGACATGGACAAACTGAGGAAAATGTCTCTGATTGAAGAGGACGGCGGTAAGAGGGTGAACATGGCGCACCTGTGCATCGTGGGCTCTCACGCCGTCAACGGAGTCGCAGAGATACACTCCAACATCATCAAGAACGACGTGTAAGGCTCGAATCGTCATGAAATGTGGATGTTTTGAACAAAATCACAAACAAAGGACGGACAAAACAAAGTGTAGTTTGCAAACAAGCCAGCAGGTGACAGTTGCAACATGCATGTGGCCTCAAGTCGCCACAGGATTGAATCATTGCAACATTTTCACTTTTGCAGCAATGTGAGGAAACGATTGAAGGCACATCCACAGAAGTGTATCTGTCCACATTCCTAAAAGTCTGAAGGATGTATTTCTCCTTTTTTACTTTTTTTTTTTTTTCTTCTCCCAGATTTCGTAATTTCAGCGATCTCGAACCGGACAAGTTTCAAAACAAAACCAACGGCATCACTCCCAGACGCTGGCTGCTGCTCTGCAACCCTGGGCTGGCCGAGCTTATAGCTGAGGTCTGTTTGTGCGAGAAATAAACAAACCAGGCAGGCGTCGCGGAGGAGAACCCGAAATCTTCCCAGATATATCCTGCAGCTGTCGTCGGATCAAATATTGGCAGATCTTGCTTTCCTCTCACAGACTGTTGGCTTCATACAATTTTTTATATATATATATATTTATATGAGAAGCAGGGTAAAGTGCATGCTGTCATTTGGTTTTCAGACTTTTTCCATAGTGAAGATTAATTCTTTCAGGCGATTGGGGAGGAGTATGTGAAGGACCTCAGCCAGCTGCAGAAGCTGAATGACTTTGTGGAAGACGCCACCTTCATCCGAGACATCTCCAAAGTGAAACAGGTGGGGTCGAAAAACTAATTTTAGTTCAACTTTAAGGACAAAATGTTGACCAGATTCCTGAATAAGTAAAAATACTATTTTAATGTTATTGACCTCATAATAAAGTGACTCGCGAGGGAATCGAGAGGCTGGAGACGCTACGATTGTTGCACTGTGCACATTGACATTAGTCGATGGCTTTTAAAGTGATGACACAAAATAGTAGAAAAAAAAATCTGGGTTATGTTTGAGAGATGCTCTATTGTTTGCAGGTTTCCTTCAGTTATCACATTTTGTTTGGCATGCTCTGTTGCAGCAGAAATCCATTTCATTTAGACCTGAAAATCACTTTTATTATTTTTAATACCTTCACTTCAGGTAATTTTTTTTTCATGATGAGTTCTGTGTTCCACTTTGCAACTTTTAAAATAGTACTTGTCCAGCCGGCACCTTTTTCAGCTCAGTCACACATTTGTGATCCGTTTTCTCACAGGACAACAAAGTGAAGTTTGCCCAGTTCGTGGAGAAGGAGTACAGGGTGAAAATCAACCCGGCCTCCATGTTCGACGTCCACGTGAAGAGGATCCACGAGTACAAGCGACAAGTCCTCAACTGCCTGCACATCATCGCCATGTACAACCGTACGTTTTAACACTCCAGTTCGATTACCGAGCCGTGGCTCTGAGTGACGACTTTCACGATGCAGCCTGACGTGTTCTGGTGTGAAAGATTCCCCCAAACATCCGTGCAGCGAGAACGCCGTCTGTTCGATTGGATGTGGGAATTTTTCATGCAATTAAGTGGCTGTAATGAACAAGACTTGACTTTTATCAAGAAAATGCTTGTCCTGTCATAGTCTTGTACTAATGCAGCACATGATGAGCAAATGTCATGAGCTGCTTTTGGCTTTAATTGTAATTTAGCCAAAATATTATCCCTTAACAGATTGTTCAAAAGGCCAGTGTGAACATCAAGTAATGCATCTCTTGTACATCAGGTGGCAGTAGTGAGCCTTTATTGATCCACATGGTTTTAACAAAGGAGCCAAGTCAGTCACATGGCGAAAAGTAACTCAAGTCTGACAATCCCATCAGTAGCTTGAGAATTATTGCAGTTACTATCTGAAATGGCTTTCCAACATTAAGTGTATTAATGAATAACTCGACTCCACTGTAGCTCACAGTTCACATCACACTTGATGCAAAAAAACATGCATATCGAAGCTTAAAAGCGTTTTTGCAGAAATGTAGAATAACAATGATCAAATGTATTTAAGAAGTTCACATTTTAACATTACTGTATTTATAAATGAACCAAATCATGTGAAGGATGTGATCACTCATATTAATTTTTTCCCCATCAGGCATTAGAAAGAATCCCAATGCACCTTTTGTTCCACGAACTGTGATCATTGGAGGAAAGGTATGAATTCGAATGAAGAAAATCAAACCTCCCAGAGTGCGGCAGTGAGTAACGCATGTCCGCCCCCTGCAGGCTGCTCCTGGATATCACATGGCTAAGATGATCATCAAGCTGATCACCGCCGTGGCAGACGTGGTGAATAACGACCCCGTGGTGGGAAACAAGCTGAAGGTGGTTTTCCTGGAGAACTACAGAGTGTCTCTCGCTGAGAAAGGTGGAATTCACAGCAACATACCAGAAGAGTTTACCCACCATAAGAGGAGTTTTGTACTGAAGTTCATCTGCTTCTCTTCAGTGATACCTGCCACAGACTTGTCCGAGCAGATCTCCACTGCCGGCACGGAGGCTTCAGGAACAGGAAACATGAAGTTCATGCTGAATGGCGCGCTGACCATCGGCACCATGGACGGGGCCAACGTGGAGATGGCCGAGGAGGCCGGAGAGGAGAACCTCTTCATCTTTGGCATGAGGGTGGAGGACGTCGCCGAGATGGACAAAAAGGGGTACAGGAGGCACTTTTACAGATGTTCTACCATCTGCTATGACTGATTCAGTGTCATTTAAACTCAATTTTCTGTTTTCTTTGCTAGATATGATGCCATGACATACTACAAGACCATCCCCGAGCTGAAACAAGTGATGGACCAGATCACCAGTGGATTTTTCTGTCCCAAAAATCCAGATCTCTTCAAGGATCTCACAAACATGCTCTTCAAATACGACCGGTGAGGCAGGACATGCAAATAGATCAACATGTTTTGTCAGACTTTATCTCTAAGTTTTGTCTTCACGCTCTTGTGTATGTTCAGATTCAAAGTGTTTGCGGACTTTGAAGACTACTTGAAATGCCAAGATAAAGTCAGCAAGCTCTATCAGGTAATATTCACGAAGAAAACTGAACAGTGATCGTTTCCCTGCACTGCAAATTCAAAACTGATTTTGAATATGAAATATTAATTCCTGAAAATTGAACATAATGCAAAGAAATTGTGGATCAACTTCATAATTCAATGGAATCTTCTATTGCCTAATATCTCTGTGGTGAAAATTTACCAAATCCATGCAGTAGTTTTGACCTAATCTTGCTAACAGACAAACTAATACACGCTGAGGATTTTATTACATCCTTTGCTGATATTAATTACCACTATATCAGACAGTTTGTTTTCCAACCTTCTTACAAACAAATGTAATTCCTTGTAGCTTGACTAAGCTTTATTTTTATTTTTGAATCATCCTTCTCTATAGTATCGTGCGAGTGTATCCCATGTTAAATAGAAACGGAAGCACCTTCATTTTGATTTCCCATGTTTGGTTTTTTTTTAAATTTGGTTCAAAGCTTGCAGAATCATCGGGTTGATTGGGGAAAAAAAACCTGTACGTTTTTCTGTTAAAGAATTCAAAGGAGTGGACGAAGATGGTGATCAAGAACATCGCCGCCACGGGAAAGTTCTCCAGCGACAGGACCATCACGGAGTACGCCACCGAGGTGTGGGGGGTGGAGCCCACCGACCTGAAGATCCCGGCCCCCAACGAGCCCCGGGAAGCCATCGAGGAAACGGCCCGAGCTCTGAAGAAAATGTGACGTGGTTTCCGCCAGTGACCGTCTCCATGTTTACAGAGTACTCACTGTTCATTCCTCCACTTTGTTTTAACTCTGTGGTGCGTGGAGGAACTTTCTCGGGTGTTTCTTTACACGATTTTGTTATTGAAGCTTCAAGTCAAAGCACTGTTACAGGTCAGTCAGTAAACCGGGAGTCACGGCAGGGAGCTGTAATATTTAACCATTTGGCCAGATTTTACATTGGAGTGTCACCCGTTATTGTTTTGATTTTTTTTTTTCTTGCATCACTGGTTGTGGTGGACGGTGACCCACAGACGTATCTAAACTCCAAAGTCGACAAGATCTTTGCTTCTCTGCTGGTGAAAAGGTTCAATCTCACTTTATCCCACACTTGTTCTCCCTGCTGCTGAAATAAACGCATTTAACCGTGATGTCATTGGAAGACCTTTTTATTTCAGTCTGTTTTGTGGTTAAAAAGAACATTTCCCTTTTGTTAAAACAATAACAGTCGACCTCTCAAGGAAGGAAACGTCACTGACCCGCCTTTTGCAGAAATTTTCTGAAACAAAACAAAAATGGAGAATTGTCCCTAGCTTGGTTTCACAGACGAGATTTACAAAAATGTGTCAAAGCCTTTGAATCAATTTCTATTATGTATAAACGAGTCCAGTTTGATAAATATGCTTTCAGAGCTAAAGTCACTTTCTAAAATGCCCATAACATATAGAAATATTGCCCTTTTATCCCCATTTTTGGATCCCTGGAGGGTCAGAACTACATTTAATTGGTTTGCGTTAAGGTTTATTGAGACTATTAACCCAAAGCTGCTTTTATTGGTATGTGACGAATCATGTAAAGTATGTTGAGAAAGCTGAAGCAGTAAAAATGTACAATTTAAAGGTCGCGAGAACTTTCACAGTACAAGTAACTCTGCCATTCTTCCATCCACTTTTTTTTTTTTTTTTGCCCCAGTCCTTTTTTCTTATTATTGAAACAATCTCAGTAGCTGAAGGGCTTCACTTGCACCATTCTATTGTTGTGAGATCAAACCGGACTTAAGTCTCTTTAGGAACATTGTTTTTTCAAAGTTGGTGCCAAAATGTCTTTTTGCCCAAACATCAATGAGAGCCAGTAGTTTATATCATGTGAAAGTACAAAATGCCTCTCATTACATTATTTCAAACAACAAAATTGTCTCAATATGTCAAGGTTGCCATTAGTGAGCTGACTTGTCACAGCTTTACATTAATCAAATTTACTCGCACCAATAAAGGTGGCTGCATAGATCTATTGATGGTGAATCAAACCTGCAACCTTCTGATTTGAAGACCCTCTCGGCTGGCCCACATAACAGAATGGCAGATGATAAAGCCAACATGAGCCCAAAATGTGTTATTCATTTTGTTTGTGGCCCAAAAGAAAAATGCATTTTAGGTGACATAAAATCTGTCCTGAAGCTGGACATTGGATGTGTCTAATCTAAATAATAAAACCTTGTATGCCATGACGAACTACATTAATATGTATACTGCTTGTCTTTTCTCAAAGAATTTCCACAGTTTTTTGTATCAATAGGTTGATTTTCATGTTTATATTAATACTAATAGTGGTTGTATTTGGGTATCATAGGATTCTTTCATACTTACCTAACCACATCTGATAAGCTGGGATCGAAGTACACGTTGTTGTGGGAGTATCCAAGTTCGGCTTTGTAAGAGATCATTTCCACCTGAACGCCTGTTTGGAGTTTTCTCTGAGCCTGGAGTGAAATCTCATAAAGCTGCAGAGAAAAAAATAAAAATGCGTCGCATTTCTGCATTGAGGCAGCAATATCCACCAGAAGAATAGTTTAGAAAGAGCCGAATGTCTCTGCTGTACCTTCAGACCCATATGATGAGGAACAATGTTGTCATCCTCTGCGTGCAGAATGAGGACGGGGCTGCTCAGTATCTTCAAACTACAAGGATGTAAGAGGAAAAAGTACAAGAAAAGTAGCACACTATTCATTCATTGAGCGGATAACATTAGAAACGTGGAATTGAATTGATTTAATGAAGTGAAATATGTAGGGATGCTTCTCACTTTTCATCATTTGCAAAAGCAATTTTGTTCCTTTCGAGGATGTTCCAAAGCAAGCGCTCAGATCCTGGAAGGAACGTGTACAACTGGAAGAAAAGATGGAGCATAAACTGCTGTGATGTTTTGTATTTTGTGATAAAAACTAAATATTTGCAGAACAAAAAGGCAACATAACAAAACGTGTCATAATCATGCCTTTTCGTCTGATTGTTCCCTACAGCGCTTCTTCCTCCAGCCACTAGAGGTCAGTAACGTCTATCAAGCTCTGTTCACCTGACCTCATTGCTGGATTACCCCCAGACACACAGGTGCGTCTCAGAAAATTAGAATAAAACCAAAGTAAATGTCTCCCCAAAGCTTAACTAAAACAGTGTCACGTGTATTTTATATTAATGAATAAATGCAAGGCGCATAAAATAAAAAATTATATGAATTAATCTGCTTCTACCAAACAGAGTGAAACAGTAAGTTTAGTATTGTTCATAGTGTAATAATGTGTAGATAAGATATTCCGTGGAAAATATGTACAACTATAGAGTGAAAAGGAAGTATGTATATGCATATCTATAATATAATTAAATGTACAACTTGGATACATTATTATCCAACATACACTGAAATATTAAATGCCTTTTTGATTATATTAGCTTAAGTAATTAAAATCAAAAATACAAAATATTATGATTTTTCACAAGACATATTTTTTTCATTTTGTATTTCCTTCCTTATGGTGATCACAAAAAAAATGTGCTGACGTTTTTAGTTTTAAGACTTTTAAAATCACTGACATAATATTCTATACACCCCTGTATATGCACGGGTATAACTCAACATTTCTCATCTTAATTTTCAGTGTCTGCTGGGATGTTCTTCAAAATGTATCTGCTTCTTTTTACTTTTTGGCTTCATGCATGTTGAGTGGTGCAGAAAACCTGGTCTCACTTTCGCGAGAGGATGAGCGACGACGACTTCTCCGATTCTTGTGTAGGGAGCTTCGAGGATTAAAGCATCAACAACAGACCCTGATATGACAGAGAGTGAAGCAGAAATGATGACAAATACAACAAACAAGGGTCGGGTGGACTGGCGACCCCAACAAAGAAAGCTGAACAGTCCTCTGGTATTACTGTGATTATCATCAATTCAGCAAATCTTGTGCTTCATTATAACTGCGTGAAAATACTTGTTGTTAAAAGCCACTTAGGTGGAAATCAGAGCTTATGAAAGGTGTAATTACTCCGAATAGACTCAAATACAAAAGGTAAGACTTCCAAGTTCATGCTAATTTGCAGTTTCTGCTGCTTTCTTCTCCTCTTGCCGTCTGCAGATTGTTATTAAATCTACCCACAGGTCCTTAAGACAATGACATCCTGTACATGAGATCATATTGTTCTGGCTTTAAAGGCACAGACGTGTTGTTTCACGGAGGGACTTGTTGACCGGCAACGCAGGAATGTTGCTCGCTGTTTGCAAGGTGAACTTTTATAATCACATGAGAGAGAATTCTGTTAAGAAGTAACGTTACGTCGCAGACCCGAAAAACAATAGAATTCAACTGCAGAAATTATTTATAGAATCCATATTTCATCAGTGAGTCAAAGTGACTTCATCCTACCTTGTTGTTGTATTTTCACAGCGCTGTTTGTCGCCACCCTGCAACACAAAATACATAGCACTTTTTTTTAACACTTTAACAATTTCTTCCTGCTTCTTCTTCTTTGTTGGAGGATGCTTGTTTAGCTTGTCGGTGAAGATAAAACTGACCCAGTGCCCAGCGAGTGTCCCCACAGACAGACCAGACTCCCTCTGCTGTGTTTCTTCACCCAGTGGTACAGAAAGAGGGCATCGTGGGTCAATCCAGCCTCGCTGGGCTCCCCACTGGAATCTCCAAAACCTCACCAACAAACAGAATACAAGCTCAACATCCTGATGACTCAGGATCTAATAGTGGCCGATATTTTGTGTTTAGACCACCGACTGTGTGAGTAATTATTCTTTCATTTTTTATTATTTTCTTTTGGCCCTTCAGATTCTCTACAAACAGTATTACTGTGCAGTACACTATTGACAGATTTTACTTATTTTACTACCTTTCTGTTAACAAAGCCTTTCCTTTATTTGTTGTGCCTTTTTTTTAATCACCTTGTTTTAATGTATTGCATGCTATGCACACATTATTAATATTACTTCTGAAACTGCCATGATAAAAATGATCAGACAGTTGACGTCTTACCTCTGTAGTCCAAAGAGAAGACGTGGTATCCTGCTGCACTTAAGATCTGAAATTCAACATTGTGAATTTTATGTTGAGGCCCAAAACATTTAACAAATCTGAAGTATCTTACCTTCACCAGCTCAACTCTGTGATGTACCGCCCTGCAGAAATGAAAGGAGAACAGTAACTGTAAAAGAAGCAGCTTCCTTTAAATCAAGTATTGTGACCGACCGACTCCAACATTGTTTATTTCTATAAGTTAAACCAGTGACCTGTGTAGTCATGTACTGTCTAATGGAAGCATCAATTCTTACATCCATGCGAGTATTGCAATATACGTGTTACAGGTTGCAATACTGAGTAAAAAGTACTTAACATGGATCACAGTACTCTTTGTCCTGGTACGGGAAACACACCTGGTTCCTACATTGCCATGGAGGTAGATGATAACAGGGTGACCGTATCCTAGAGTCTCCCGATAGAACTCTGCGCTTCTCTCTGCAGCCTCCTCCCATTGACCGGCAGGGAGTGTATGCCTATATCCGAAAAAAACAGAAGAAAGGGAGAAAACTGTAAGCTTGAATATCTCTGAACACATATATAATAGATTCTCTATTCTCATGTATAGAAGTCAGAACCAACTTTGTTAAATATGCGTGCTATATTCCAGGATCTGAATGCCCTGAATGGACACAATGGGACTACAGTTTGTCCTACCAGACTCCCACTGAGACGCCTTCCTCCGTGTCGAGGTAGAAGTTGTGTGTGTGGTTCAGCAGGTCTTCGGGTCGGCTGAGATCCACCAAGAATGGAAACCTCACTGCAGCAGAGGAGATCACAAGAGGTCAGTAGGTTTGTGTTTGTCACACAGAGTGATACTGCCGAATCCAATAGCATTTCAAATGTTTCTACATGAATGTTGGGAAATCTTATAGTGCGTGTTGAGGTAGACCCACTTCAATACTGCACTTTTGCTTTATGATAGAAGATCATTATCAGCTGATTGAGCTTATTGTTGCAAGCTGGATTTCAAAAGTTGTTGGGCCTGAAAGTCAGACATGAAAAGCAGATGGCAGCAAATTTTCCACGAATTCTACAATACAGCCACAAAATGAGAAGTTGAGTTTGTGAACGATGGAGCCTGGAGGCTGCAGAAATGGAGTGATCAATGAGAAAACAGTTGAGAGGAGTACTTTGTACTTTTACATTGAACTGATATCAATGTGGGTAATGCAACCGTTTCCGCCACCTCTCGTGATGGCAGGATCGAGTGTCACACATGAATCAAATATTGCAGTTTCCCTCTGATTGAACACTTTGTGGAGTGATAATGGAAACGCTTGACAGAACTTACCCAGGTGGGCATAGATGACCTGCGCAAGGATCCAGGGGAACAGGTAGATGATGACAGGAACTGACACATACGCGGTCAGAAGGACTGACACGGCTCTCCTCGCCCTCATGTATACAGCGATAACAATTCCTATTTGTCCGGACAGAATTTCCAAATGTGCGTCTTTCTTTCTGTCTGAGAGGAAAAGCAGACGTGGGCGCCTGACAACACGAGGACTGCGAAGAGCTGAGCACGGCGGAGAAAGCAGGGCAAGGTTCAAGCAACTCTGCCCCCTGGTGGTAACGGTTCACACCACAAACGGAACGGACAACTGCGACAAACGCATCATGGGTAATGCAGTTCTTTTGCTGTAACTCAGGTTTCATTTTTGTTTTTGATTAGCTTTGTTTATCGACGGTAACAAGAAAAACTTAGAATATAAAATATCAGTGAAGGCTACAATTACTTCCATTTTCTTTATTTTTCACCCCTCCCACATCAATGATGTAAACTATTCTTACAGCATGTCCATCATGAGTATAAATTAGCTGTTCCTCTCCAGACCTCTCTCACACGACTTTTCCCTCCCTCATCACCAATTAATATTATTCACGTAGAAGCCTACATGTATGAAAGTGTAGGTTTTTTCTTCTTCTTCCTTTCAAGCTGCGGGCTTTCATATAAATGCAAATTTGTGAGTTCACTGGCAAAGGATGGCCACCAAGTTTTTGACACTTGAACCATATTGCCATATTGGTAAAGTGGATTGATGAAATAAGGCATGCTGCTAGAAGACCCCAGTTAGGTAATTCTCATTTGGCATCATCAAATATATGATAAAAATGTGTAAAGAATGAATAGGAGAATAGAATGGCCTCTATTATAATGTCACAATGTCTAACAAAATTGGAGAGCTGCTCCGCTCATAGTGCAAAAGATCCAAGAGAATCCCACAAAAACGGTACAATATACGAAACAAAATAATGTGATCAGTGAAAGAAAAGTTTCTTATTCTTGTCAAATGTTACTGATTTGATTTTCAAGACTCAAGGAGAACATTGCACCAGCCAGACAGACTGAAAGAGTGGAGTTGTCTTTTGCCATGCTGGATTTTGAATGTTTTGTAGGGAGGATATAGGCAACAATTATGCTTTCCAATTCTAAAATATAGCTCTATACATGTTCTTTAAAAAATAAATTCACTTTTAAAAATTGACAAACAAAACAATGTTTCCTCTTCTTTTCACAATATTTTAATGTTCTTATCAACTCTTTCCGTCTTGACAATCTTATATGTTTGAAAGGTACAAAGTCAATAAGGGTAATGAGTGTCATTAAAAATTGGTGTATTCAGAGTATTTTACTTAGTAGCGAGCTTCAACGGGATGTCCTATGATTTTCATTCTGGTTACTATTAAATAGGCTATTATCATTACACTCTTTTAGAATGATGTGCTCATAAGTTTGTTTTCTGACCTATTCAAGACATACAATTAAATTCAAGGGTGAAGGGTTTTCAAATCGAGTAGGCTCTCAGTATTCAATTTATTTTGTGGATCATTTGCTTTTGCAGCAACATTGTATTGGACTGACCTTTGATTTCCAGCAGGCTGAATCAACATGGCAACAGGCACATAAAATGTACTTGCAAAAAAAACCCCCAGCAGATGTCGCTCACCCCATGGCAGTTTACAATCCAGAGTCTTCATGTCCTCTAGTGTTTTCTGCTGTGTAATCCGTGAACACCATGGTTTGAGTTTGTTCTGTCTATATACGAATAATCTCTCTTTAAAATAATATATTAGCATGCTCCATTCTATAAACTTGTAAATTATGCCAATGTTGTGCAAAGCTGAGATCTGTCACTGTGCTTTAAAAAAGAGAGATATAAAACTTCGCTCTGAAAGTAATGGCAACAGGAAGTGGTGGACAAGAAATCAACAAATCAACAAATCAATCAATCAATTCTCAGGATTGTCAACCATAGATGATTACGGATGAAGGATGGTCCTGGACGGGATTGACTGAGAGATACCAATTCACCTAATAATCATTTATTTAATGCTTTATTAAACCCAGAGAGAAATTGTTTTACAGCGTTGCTCCACACAGAATAAATAGAACAGAAAGATATAGTTAAAATGTCAAATAAGGAAAGATAAGCAATAAATAAGATATATGAAATATGAATACGTACAAGCTTAATGGTGACTAGTAACGCATAGAAAGACTGAAATTGATCGAAAAACACAACAAACACTAAGTATAAAGAGGACTTCTAGAGTCTTTTGCCCACAGGAAGCAAAGATGAATGTATATGTAGTATACGATAATACCGAGAGAAAACTCAAGCATGCACAGGGAGGACATACAAAGTCGACGTGAAAATTTGCAATTTAAGAATAATGACAGTGGGAGATTTAAAAAGCTATTTGCAACCTAAGAGACATAGCTAACACAAGCAAGATGAATTATAATAAATGAATAAATAACATATTGAAATGTCTAATACTATTTGTAAATTCCTGGATTCGTGTGATGTTTTGGTGATGGTTGCTTTACTCTTGCAACTTGTTATGAATATTCTATTTGCGTCCCTTATGTTATTGTTATGAATCTGTTTACTGAATCGGCTCTGATCACATCAAGATGTTTCTCTTCTACCAACTTCCGGCTCTGCTTGTAGCCCTATTATGTCTTCCCAGAGCTTCTTTGAGTTAGTTTCTTTTTTCTGTTTGTGCTTGACTGGGGGTTAGAAATCACAGTTGCGTACATTTTCTAACACCACTTTACATTTAGCCACTCTCGCAGTTTTTGACTGCGGTATTTGACGATCGTTCAGCCCGCCGATGTTTCGGTATCGCTGCAGATTACCATCTTGATCTGTCGTTGAGCCGTTACGAATGACCACCATACTGTCAGAAAGTGCAGATCGCTTCGCCAGCACCGTCTCATCACCCCCACTTAACATCGGGTTTTTTTACTGAACGTGTTCAACCATGAATTTAATGGAAATTACAGCGCCATCCGATCCCAATCAAAGATATGTGAAGGCGGGTCTTGCTGCAACAGCATCAACTGCTCGTTAAGTGTCTCAACCCGGAAGTGACGTCCTGTGGAGGAATGCGTGTGGGGGAGAAAAAAAAAGTTTGAGATATTTCTGCCGTCACACCAGCAGCAGCACCGCACCAACTTCATCTGTTGGGAGGCAACGACACTGGAGTTTAATGTAAGTAGAGTATGGATGCTAACATTGCACGCTTTCTGCCCATGCTCTTTGCACTGGAAGAGGTGGAAGATGACCTGACGTCACCTTCCCTCCTCATGATCCCCCCCGACACACACTCTGGACATGAACCGTCAAAAATCGCGTTATTGTCATCCACAGCATGCTGCATTCAGCTCGAGTTTCACTGATGTTTGTGGACTCTTGGAAGGCAGATAGTAGAGATTCAGTTTTAAACCCTCTCGCTGGCCACTTTATTATTGGTTACACGTGTTTAACTCTCATGCATATTGATAATCAGCCGATCACATGGCAGCAGCTCAATGTATTCAGGCCTGTTGACTGGTCAACATCTGCTGAAGTTCAAAGCCAGCATGACAACGGGAAACATGAAATGTGCCTGAACACCCTTGGGAGGAACTTGGGGGGGTTTGTGCCCAAAGGTATTTGGGAAGAAGGGGAAACATATCGCCAGCCTAGGGATTAGAAGTCACAGCCACCCAGTCAAGATGATTTTTTTTAGCAGGCAGGGTTGAATGATGCTCTGCCTCTAGATTTATTATTTTTCTCAAATGTGAAGCTTTATTTTTTAATCACTGTTAATTATTGTGTCATTATTCATTGATATCACCAGTAGTGTTCGTTTTAGGTCAGTAACAATATTGCAGTGCAGACTCAGAAATATTATTTAGAAGTTAGAAGTAAAAAGTGAAGTGAAAGTGGTCTGTGCAACCTATTGTACAACTTTTCGAAGTGTATTTTTTTTACTTGCACTTTCAGCAAGAAAACAACAAATACTTTATATTAAAAAAAAATCGAGTTATCGACATCATAATTAAAAATAAGGATATATTTGCAGAATGAATAACAGAAAAATTTGTGTAACACATAAATATACTTAGACCAGAGTGCATTGACCATATCATCAGAGGTAGGCATGACTCAACCGCTTGTCAGCTGCATCTGTGAATGTTTTCAGGCTTTACACTTTATTTTAAGGGCCGTAGCGGAGTGAGAGAGAGAGAGACTGGCAGAGAGACTTACATGCTCTGTCACATCCAGCTCTGAGACTGCAACGTCTGCAGTATCTCTTACTACAGTTGGAGAACGTGGGATCATCCTGTTTACGCAGACTTTTTGGTCTTGTAGGAATCCAGCAGTTATTATTCAGTATATGAAGAAATGCAGGAAGTCAGAATATTGCCTGAAGGCTTGTGTGCTGGAAAAAAAAACATCTGCCATCAAATCCAGACTATCATTTTGTGTTTGTCATACGTCTTGTTTTATTTCACAGAATGGGATTTATTGACTAGATCTTAAGAACAAATAGTGGCATACAATTATCTGTTTTTGCTTGAGAAAGGGAAAATGGCTGTAGAGGTCACCTTATCGTGAACGATATTGTTTGCTTCAGTGTCTCTTACTTACTGTTTTTAGACAGTGATGTATGGATCCTCTGGAGTGTCTATAATTATGTGTATTCAAAGTTCAGGGCATCAATATGGTGCACTCAGTGGTAGGTACAGGTGAATAATACAACCATCTTTCTGCTATTGTAAGAGAGGTAAAGCCACTATTATACTACTATATAGGCGGCTCACATACACTTGTTAATAATGGCACTAACACTTTATTAAGAAAGGGCGTTTATGCCTACTATATTCTTTATCTGGGTTGTTTCACGACTGAGAATTTTAGAAATTTTGTATAAAGTGTAGTATGTGAGCATGTTTGACATGGACATTAAATTGCGATCATTTTACTGTTACAGACCAGTCGAGATTGAAACGGACCCATGAGATTGACCATAATTTGAATTTCTAGTCAAATCTTTTGATCTGCATTTTTGTAGCCAATATATGTAATATGTAATCTAAAAAATATTTTCTCTAACCCTTCTGTCAGGTATTTTCCATTAATTCTGCCTTTTTAAGAAAGAAAAATCTGCATATTCCTTGATTTTCTACTAAAAACAACAAACAAAAAGTGCAGAAATCCTGGTTAAATAACCAACCTCTCTAAACAAAAGTGTTTGTTTTTTCCACACCCTCTGAAGGCCTCTCCTCTGCTTTCAGAAATAGGCTCCTGCTCGCTGTCTCGTATGCAAATCTGAATTTCAAGCACACCCCATGCTTTGGAAAAGGGGGGGGGGGGGAGAGAGTGCGGTGAAGGGAAAGTGTGTCGGGTGCGTCCTCCCTTGTGTGCAGGAATTTCCCGCATGGACTGAGAAGGAGCTTGCTCCGTAAATTACAGCGCCTTCCATGTCAGAGGAACGCCTTATATGGGCATGGAAGTGGGTGTGGCCAGCAGGCTGGTGGCGGGGAGGAGGAGGAGGAGGAGAAGGAGGAGGGGGGGTATGGGGGGGAATCACAAGACAAGCAGAGACGCGGACAGACTGGATATTACAGCAGAAGGCCGCATTGCTCGCGTGAGTTTCATTTTCTGTGTGTGCGTGCAATCGCAGTGCAATAGTGTGCAACAGACAGCGGCGGCATTGCGCTCGAGCTGCTGCAGGTTAGCGCGCAGTTTCCTCCCGGGAAGTGCTCTCGTGTTTACGCAGCGATGTCGACCCCTTTTTCCTCTTGACTTTGTAGCGGAGGGGGGGGGGGGGAGAGTGTGGGGGGCGTGGAGGGAGTGAGGAGGGGAGGCTTTAGAAGAAAAAGTACCAGCGAGTGAGGTCAGCAGTGTAGCATGAGTCAACCTCGGGGATGTATGCAGTCATCATCGCGGGTCGGTGTTATTGTGCGGGGCCTTGCTGTCGCTGCTGGCCGCACAGAGCTGCGGGAGTGTGTGCGCGCGTGTGTGTATATATGTGTGCGTGCGCTCTCCTGCGGGCCGAGCTGCCGTTAGTAGCAGCTTTCATGACAAACACAGTAAGTATCCGGGCAGACTGGAGAGGACTGTGCGCCGTGTTTGTTTATATGCCTGCGACACTGCGTGTTATTGTGACAAAGTAGTTTTTTTGTTTAGTTTTTTTTTCTTTTCTTATTATTGTTTACCTCGACACGGGCGCGCGCTGCTCTTCTTATTGATCGCGGGGGCTTTCTGAAACGCCGTCAGTGTGAGCGGATCGCAACCGAGAAGAGGCGCGACGTGGTCGAAGCTCCTGACAAGTTGCATCGATCCGTTTGTGTTTTGTTTTTACGCACTTGGGTTGTGCGCGCCGCGTTGCGGGTTCGCCCGGTTGCATCGGGACGCGGCATTAGAGACGGGATAATCCGTTTGTTGCAACAAAGGGCTTCTCGTAAATAGCGCTGAGCTTGCTGGCTGGCCTTAGAAAGTGATGTGGAGGGAGGGAGGGGGCGTCCAGGAAGAGTCCTGTCGTGCAGGAGAGCATGTTGACTCCTCTCACATTTATTCTGTATTTGTGCTGTACAGATGGGGGGGTGGGGGGATTTAAATTAGGCAATGAGAATGGATTAGAGCGGCTAATGGTGCCTGACATGTATTTTAAGCCAATTTAACGTGTTAGTTTGTTTATTGGGCTAAACCCCAGGCTTGTGTAAGGTTGCACTTGTGATGCGTCACGATGATCCCTCACCTCTGATGGAGGTTTAAATGCTCGGGTAATCTCAGCACGGTTACTCTGCAAGATGAAGTGCTGCTCCTGCACCTTTCCCCCTGTTTGACAGCATGTGCAGCATCACATGGCATTACTTATGTACACACACTGGCACACACAGTGTTTGTTCGCCACATAGCAGCCATTCACTTTCCTCTGTCAGTGGTGCCCCAGAGCCAGTGCAGGATCTGAACAGCTGCAGCTGGCTATTTTAGGAAGTGTGTGTCTTACTAGCCCACAGGAGTAAAGGCTGACAATTGTCAGTTACTTCCCAAGTTCTAAGAGGCTGCCTTAGCCAAATCCATGCTGTAGAAATTGTTGTATTAATTTACGTAATCTCTTTGTCAAATTCTCATGTGCAACATGAGTCTTTTCGTTTATGTCCTTTGATTATAGGGAGTCTCACAGATGGAGCACGGATTAAAAATGTAACAGAAACATTCAGGATCTGCGTGCATCTTGAAGTTTGGCAGGCTGCATTGTGTCAAAATCTGTTATGAAACCTGGCCATCCGATAATATTTTTGATAACCATAATGAGTTGCCATGACAATTGCCAAGATCCACTATAAGATACTCAAGCGGGTGAGGCGAGTTGAACGTTTTCCTGCTCTCACTTATTTCCCCGTCATTCAGATTGTTACATTATGACTCATGTTTGTTCACTTTCAGTTACCCTTCCTTTTCGAGATCGCAGCAATGGTTCAAAGGGCACAGATTCACTTTTTTCACTTTTAATGAGTCACGCAGTCGTAAAAGAGTGTTTCCTATCATATTTAGGTTTGTGTCTGTTCAGGCACTATGTGATTCACATGTTAGACATACTGGGTTTTTGGTTCAAAAGTCATAGAATTCTAAGTCAATGCAATGTAATAACATCCTGTAATGAAATTTTTTTCAAACTATTGATTTGCTTTTATGCTCCCAGTAGCCCATGCAGGTCTGGACATATACGATATGTGTTAGCTCTTCTACAGGTCATTATCCCTGTGTCATGTGAGCTTAGCAAATAGGTCCACCCCTCCCCAGCTCTATTCACCCACTTGATACCTTTCATTGGCGGTCTATTGTTGAAAAAGCAAACAGCAGGTTTTTACGTAGCTGGGGCAGGATACTAATGAGAGCACCCTCCTTTGGGGACCCCTTTGGGCTGATGGCTCAAGGCTTGACCTCTCTCATTTTCTCTGTACAGGGTGTCACCAATGAATGAGAAACACACCTTGACTTCTGATGTGTTGAGCTCCCTGCTGGTGACCGCCGAGTGGGTCACAAAGAACTCCAGAGGAGAGGATTATCTTGAAGGATCCAACTCCTCGTCACCCTGATGTTATTGTAGCTCATAGCTGTCTTTCACTACGGAAATCCATACCTTTGTCAGTACTTTTTGAAAATAAAGACACCTCCAGTGGACTATCAGTACATTTAGGTGACTGAAATAATTACCTGCCTCGGCTTATTCATGCCCGTCATGAGCGTACCAGCCCAGCAGAAACCCAGCGCCAAAAGAACAGGAAAACGCATCACCTTTTTCACCGATCAAAGTGTAGCTATGAAGGAGACCTCTCAGCACCCAGAAGGTGCCTACTACGTCACAAGCGGTACTTCTTCAGACCCCGGACAAAGTGAGGCTGCAAGTACTGTTACCTCTAATCCGGAAGGTACTCATATGTACCTCAACTCTGTCATCTTCAGCCCAGATAAGGGCGACCAAAGCAGGGGCCATTATCAGCAGACTGTACCCATGAAGTGGGCTCACCAGGAGTCAAGTCAGCCACAGCCATCACTGTCCCAGCAGCAGAGAGCTGCCTCGTGGAATCCTATGTCTAACTGGGGGCAAAACTTTGCAAATTACATCGGTGGGGTTAATGTGTCAGACTCAAGGACCCAGAACACATTTGTGAAGGTGATGCACGAGGCTTCTGGCTTGCCGCCACATCAGCAGCCACCCAACAGAGGAGCAGAAAAGCCTGGAGTCGAAGCGTACAGGGATCCAGCAAAGCCTCGCAGCCTCGAGTGGGAGCAGCAGCAGTCACAAGCCTTTCAGGAGACCCTCAAACCCGGAGTGTTGAACACCCAGTCACAGAGTTCCTCACACCCAGGAGGAAGTTCAGTCTTACAGCCCTTTCAGTTGGCTTTTGGGCAGCCCAAACAGCACCTGCCAGCTTACTATCAGTCGTTTCAAGGGAACAGGACAACGTTACCAAACCCACCAAACTACTCGCAAACAAACCCTAAGCCTGCACATCAGTTACAGCAGCTACAGAGGCAAGAACAAATACAACGCCAGCAACATATCATTCAGCAACAAATTCAGCAACAGCAGCAGCAGCAGCAGCAGCAGCAGCAACACCATCATCAACAACAAATGCAACAGCAACAGATCATTCATCAACAGCATGTGCAGCAGCAGCTACAGCAGCAGCAACAGATGCAGCACGAGCAGCAGCAACAAAAGATACAGCAGCAACAACAGCAGCAACAGCTCCAAATTCAACAGCAAATGCAACATCAGCAGTTGCAACAACAAAACCCTCATGTGCTTGACTATTACCCTGGCGCACAAAATGCACATCCGCACCCGCAGCCTGTCGTGGTGAACTCCCAGGAGTCCACTGCTCCGGCTCCCCCAAAGATCCAGGAGCCGATCATCCAGGATATCACCCCAGAACCCCAGCAACCGTCTGATCCGCTTCTCCCGCCCCTGCAGCCTGAAGCCTTGTCCCAGACGCAACCTCAGACACAGCTTCAGTCCCAAACACATCTTCGCAGATCCCGGCGGCTCTCCAAGGAAGGCGGGGCGCCTTCCGACAACCCTTTCCTTCCTGTTGCTTCTGAGCAGTTGGCCGCCGGTCCACCGGGTTCCCAAAACGGGGCCCGTGACATTCAGGCCGCCCCGACGGGCGTCATCCAAAGCACTCGCAGGAAACGCAGGGTGTCTCAGGAGGTCAACCTGGAGACTCTGGCTCAGAAGGCTTCGGAAAGGGAATCGCTGCCATCACATGTTGTTAAGGTTAGTGGTTTCAATTAGAGGACTTTCTAAACATGCAACTCTCCTTTAAATTTTCTTTTCCCTGTTTCCTTCTTTTGTGCCTTTCCATTTCCATTTTCTGTTGTCAGCTGTTTTCTATCAAGCATAAGAGCCAGAGACATGGCCTTTATTAGGAAAGAACTGTTCTGAATCCCAGTGATTGCACTGCCGTTTAAATCTAAAATCATTGCTACAAGCTGGAAGCTGTAATTTCAAATATATCAACAAGAGTGAAAAATCCGTTTCTCTAGTGTTATCCTCGGGTATAATTGCACTGGGACTTCTACTCCCAGAGCAGAAGCGGGAACTGGAGCAAGCGGCTCAATGTTACTGCCAGGAAAACTGTGCCAAAATTTGTGTTGTTTGTGATTAACATGTTGCTGGAAGAGATGCTGAGTGTAATCAGCACCCAACAAAGTATGCGCCACAGAACTGAACAACGCAGCTCTGCCTTGTGCAGAAAATCTGTAGCTTAAACAAGACTTTACATAGAGCATATTATCAAAGGGTATAAATATTCTTTATTAAGAGCTTGAACATCTTCTTACACGGTGGTTTAAGTGTACCAGTGTGTTGAATTACCCTGATTATACCACGTGAAGTAATACTCCTATCTGTGTTTATCTGATATCTTCATTGTGCAACAAGTTTTGTTGCCAAACAGCACTGAGTCAGTAGTTCAGCATGGCTGTGAACTTATTTTGCCTCAAGGGGAACTGATCACACAGTTCTTTTTAGTTACGTGCCTGCACTCCCCCCACCCAAATCAAAGCAGAGAAACGTCCTGTCGACAGCCTGCCCTCTGCACCCTCCCACCCCACCCACTGTGTTTGAGTGTGTGTGCGTGTGTGTGTGTGTGGGGAGGAGGGGGAGGGGGGGGGGGGGGTCGCCCTGCCTGCAGTGCTCAGCAGAAAAGCTCTCCACCACTCTGGTGTCAGGACTGGAGTTTTCCACCAGCAATAATGAGCACAGATCCAGCAAAGCCACACAGCTGCATGCCTTTCTGCCCATGAAGATGCAGTGTGCAACGGCAGCATCCAGCCTGTGATGTGGTGCTTTAGATGGCTTTGAAGTTGCTTTGCAGATGATCGCAGCTCTAAAGCACAGAGGCTGCTCTTGCCCACTCATTATGGCTTGTTCTCAAAATATGTGAAGAATGCTTTTGGGGACAGTTCCCATGTCAGGCCTGTCACCTTATACACTGCACCGAGCAGTAGTGTACCAAGGTGCAGACGCGGATACCTGTTTGTGAAAGGCATGCTGACTGTGCCAAGACACATGTTGTCTTGATCGATTTGTCAATTTTTACTGCAGTTTATTTACTATTTGGTATTCTGCCATTTATGATGAGAACACTCAATGTTTAAAGGTATCAAAATGTTTGTACACACTGTTTAAATATCGATTACATTTTTGTGACTATAATGCTTGCATGTCAGCATGTTCAGATGAATCGAAAGGCACTGAAGTGAATTTAAACTCAAAATTATAACAACATATGTGCCATCTGCAGCAGGAGCCACACAGGCCGTGGAGTCCCACCGAATCAGAGGACATGAACGCCAAGCGGCCTCGAGACGACAACCTCCTTCCGCTTGTCATCCCCGTGTCTGTTCCAGTCCGGAAGCAGGAGCCGTCATCTCCCAGCAGGGACCCAGCATCTCTGGCGTCCTCCTGGCCCCCCAGGCCCTCAAACCCCATGGACCTCGGTCGCACAGACCACAAACCTTCGGTCATTGTCACCCGCAGACGCTCTCTCAGGAACTCCCTGTCAGAGAGCTCAGATCAGGTGGGCACATGTTCGTAGGGTCTTAGCACTGACAGTACATAGGACCCTATTGAAACCATAGGGATTATTATTCTCTACTTGTTTGTAATTCTCATTTATAGACCTTCAATTACTACAACTGTCAAAAGAAATTATAAAGCAATGTCAGGGATGCATTTTTTTTCCCTGGATCTTTTAATTCCAAACTGATATCCTTGAAGTTACGCCACATCGCCCCACTAACATCCTTTCCCTTCCCCCCACTGTGCTTCATGTCTTCCCTGCCCCCATTTTAGCCCTGCTCAGTTTTCTCCCTTTCCCTCATTTATTTGGGGACTGGATTTGGTGAACTGCATGCCCTGTCCCAGATCAGGCAGATTAGTGGGGTTTAGCTTTGCGATACTGTACATTATGTACCATACAGTGGAGGACCGGGGTACCTTATCCGTTCTCCTGCTCTGTCGGATTCCTCTGCATAAACACACAGCAAACCACCTATATAAGCTTGCAAACGTATCTGTCCTTTACTTGTATAGGCATTCAAATTAAAATGGATCACACAGAGACCCCCTTGTAATAAATGTGCCTCTAACAAGTAACTTCTCTGTCTAGACCGATGTCCCAGAGGGAGATAAAGATGAAGACTGCAAAAAGTCCAAACGACGTCCCCGGCCCGAACCTCTCTTCATTCCACCGCCGAAACCCGGTTTATTCATCGCCCCGCCGGTTTACTCCAGCATTACATCCTACCAAAGCCACCTGCGCTCCCCCGTGCGCCTCGCAGACAACCCGCTCACAATACCCCCCTATACACCCCCACCGATCCTCAGCCCGGTTCGTGAAGGCTCAGGCCTGTACTTTGCCACTTTCCTGTCGTCGTGTGCATCTGGTGCAGCCGGCGGCCCAGGCCTTCCGCCTGCAACGCCAAAATCAGCCACACGCAGCTTGTTGCGTTCCAGTAAGTGAAAAACGTACAAATGTGCTCCCCAACCTCTTTGCACTGGTGAACGCTTTCTTGCAATGAGTTTCCATAAATAATGAAATATAGGAGTGGATAGACGATATGTCACCACAGCAGAGTCATTGCTACTTGCACTGTAGACTTGGTCTTTATTTGAGATATGTTTTTGTGTTGTTATATTTTCTGTGTCTTTGCGCTTCCAGACAGCTGTGACATCACGCCACCAGTTCTGTCTGCTATGAGCGAGGCCACTCCAGTCAGTATTGAGCCGTGAGTATTTACCTCATCTTCTTCCAAGATTGAAATGTGGGTTTGGTTAATTCCGTGCGAAAGTATAGGGGCACACGTTGTCATGGCTGGAGTGACTGTTGTGCAGTACTAAGATTGTACTCAAATCTTAGCAGTGGCTTGAATCCGACTTCTTGAAACTCTAAACCTGTTCCTCAGTGCGGCCCTTCACCCCGCCACGATTACCGCTGGAATCTTTTGCCTCGTCATCCGCACCAGGCATTAGTGCCGGCCTTCAGCCTCTGATCTAACTATGCTGCCTTTCAATAAAACACATCCTGTAATAACAAGTCCATAGTGACTGTCAGCGGAAAGCCTTAAAGATGAAAACCAATGTCAGTGTGTGCTTTAGTGGTTTCTGTGTCTTTCCATTCACAAAGAGCAATTCAGGTTATTCAGTCATTTCAGTGCAATGTGCAGATGTTGGTGAACTGGATTATTAAAATGATGCATTGAAATCACTTCCAAGACATGGCTCTTGTTGCTTTTAAAGTTAAAAACCTATTCGATGCAACTTAAGAGAGGAGCACGATGGTGACGGCAGGATAATATCATAGCAGACACTCACTGAGCGTTTACAGGAGCAACTGTTGTATCTGTTTTCAGGGCAGTCAGACTGTCATTGTTTTAAAAAGAGAAGTCGGATCAATCTGTGATCCAATACCTTGCTTGGGAGTTGAAGGTATGCGCTCCTTCACCTGCAGCTCTCGATCCAACCGCTCCCTGCTGCGTTACTCTGCTGCTGACGAAAAGCCGGAAGAAGACATTTTGTTGTATCTGTGACGCATTTGATGCTATACTGTCTGTGGCTGCTTCTCCATGAAAGAACACCTTGACTATGCGTCGCCAGCTGCAGGAAATATTTAGTTTGCATTTTGTAGTAACTCAATACTGCTCAGACACGGGACTTTCTTGAGGGGAATTACCCCCTTGCACTGCAGTCCCCCTCTGCAATGTAAGAAAGACTGAAGTCGCAATGTCGGTGTTGCGTTTGTCTGTGTATATTTCGAGATTAAGTAATGTGATTGCGTCATTTGTTGTTGCAGTTTGCCAGAACTGCTGATCACATGTGATTTTGACCATGGTGGTTTGTCTCCTTCGCTGTTTTCCCCGGAAAGAGAAGGACAGTGCGTGATGAGTTGTTACTAGAAAGAGTTGACAGACTAATTAAAGAAACAGTATTGTGAGGGCTGAGAATGTATCCGGTTCCCACATACTGAAAACACTTCATAAAAGAGAAAATGGCCTTGACCTTTCTTAGAATGCTGGAAAAAGTTTGAGGTGTGGAGACAAAAACAACAAGGCTATACAGAGAAGCAACTGTTGAAGGATATCATCTCTGTTGAGCTCGGAGCAAGAACACTAGTGGTGGTAAATATTCCAACTCAGAGATTTAGAGATTACTCAGAAATTAAACTAAATGAAAGCAATATCGTACTGTTATACTTATGTAGTTCAGTTATTTACACACATTTTCATTATCAAACCAAATTTTTCTGTCATCTGGCCATTGATAATACTGGTTATCATGGATACTAGAATATAAAAAAAATTGTATATAGAAGAGCAGTTGCAGAAAAAGTCAACAAATGATGCTTAACAATGCATCTAAATACCAAACCAGATTAGAATCTCTGAAATATGACATCTTGATTGGCCACTGTAGAAACATAACCCGTTATAGTTGAAATGTTTTTCTTATAAAAACCTTTTTTTTTTTTTTTTTTTAATTGCGCCAGCATTGATGTGCATTTTATGAGTGTGCATTGTGCGAGCTGCCGCTTCACTAATGCCAGCTGCTCTGCAACTTATTCAGAGACGAGTTAATGAGGCTTTCTATAAATCACACGTTGATAAAATGCAACACAATCCCTCACAATGTCAACTCCATGCAGCCAAAACACGGCGTACAAATGAAACGTCCCTTGCATTTCCGCCGGGGATATGTTGGCTCTTTGATTTGTTTGTGTTTTCACAGCTTTTACACTAAAACATCTGGTATTTGATATGAAGTTAAATTGGAGAGAAGCACATTGTATTGTTTCATGCATTTTTTTTTGTTGCACTATTTAAAGAACATGGCACAAAGAGAAGCAAGCAACCATAAAAAAAAAAATATATATATATATTAATCCAGAATTAACACAGAAGCTTAAGTTTCAATGAAGCTTGAAAATAAAGCTTAAGTCTAAATTCTGACAGTGCAAGTGGCTGAAATATTAGCGTGAATGAACGCCTCCCATCTGCAGAAACAACAAAGGCTGAATTAACAATAGGTTTAACTCAAATTAAAGCGTTTCCAGTCTTGCCACTCACTCTGATGATCTGTTCTCAGACGGATAAATATTGGGTCACGGTACCAGGCCGAGGTGCCAGAGCTGAGGCAGCGGGCGGCTGTTGAGTTGGATCGTTACAGCGCGGACCTGGTCTGGGCGCCGCTCAGCGAGCTGGACGAAAGGCCCGACTTCCAGCAAAGAGGTTAGAAAAACAAATATTTTGTTGTTTAACGTAAAGCTACTATTCAATTGATATGAATGTTGCATGTCAAATACCAAAAGAGTGACAATTTGTAGTTTTAATAGTCTATGCAACACATAAAGCAAATGAAACAACACGAGATAGTCTGTTATATGTTGCGTAACGTTCCCACTGTGGCAGGGGTTCTTAAAGTGCACGAGGATGAGCCTGACCTTCACACTTTTCCTATTTTGGCGTACAGCTCATTCTCCAGTTCATCATCCAACTGTCCATCAGATCTTTTGTCCGCTAAAGAGATACAATGATTCATCCCTCCCCCTTCTCTTGCTCTCTTTTCCTTTCAGTGGAGGACCTCATGCACCTGGCCTGCTCCAGTGTTTTGTGTGGAGGAGGGACCAACCAAGAGTTAGCCCATCACTGTCTGTATGAGTGCAAAGGGGACATAATGGTGAGTGCAAGGAGAACAAGCCGTATTGACTGGCTGCGCAGTGACTTTCATGAATAATAGAAAAATGACCGAGAGCCTTGTTTTGCGTTGCTCGGACTTGTGCCAGGTTTTCTTCGAAGCCCACACATGTACCACCAACCTGTTTTCCTCTTGATGGTTGCCTTCACTGCTTCATTCTCTGTGGTCTTTATCAGACTATCTGGTGCCTCTATATAACGATAAATCTTGATTTTCTTCAGTGAAATGAAAGAAAATACAATTTGCAGATCATTTTTAGGGTTTTTGCATCTGCACACAGATATCTAAATGTTCAGTGGTTACACAGCCAGTTTTCATTTTTGAATTATATGTTGAACACGTTTACATACGCGTTGTCATTATATGCACATTTTTCTTGGATTTCTTTTCAAAATATCCAACCAACCTTTCTTACTTGAATCATCAAAAACTCTAATATTGTTCATGGACCCGCTACTTTTAAATGTGCAGTATAAAGTAACTGTGGAGATGCAGTGCATGTACATGTGTTCGTCCACTTCCTGCCTTAACCTGATATCTCCCAATAACCTGTTTGTACGCGTGCATGCAGATGTAGCCTGTGAGTGCTCTCAGCTAAGCTCTCGGAAGTGACTGATCTGTGGAATTTCACTTTGCTCGGCTGTGAATTTCTGTGGTGGCCTGAGATGACTGAGATAGTAGAAGACTGTTGCCTTGTTTAGAGACGTGAGACGTGCAGAGAGAAAAGAACAGCTTTTCTTTAGCAACTATCTTTAAATGAATGAAGTCTTCAGCAAGTATTCGTAGCTCTTTTGTTGCATGTGATCATAAGATGATCTTTGTCATACTCATGTCACCAAGAACTGTGTCTGGACCAATGAGTGCTCCACCGCAGCAGTGACGCATCCGGTGTGTCATACTTGTGAGATCACTGCTGGACAACAGAAAACATCACAGCTTATCATTTAGAGTGCAGATATCCAAGTATAGATGTACTGGACTGATGTATACAACATTCAACTATCAACAATATACATTGCACTTCTCTCAAGCTGTTTTCTTGCACAAGCAAGGTGTTTAGGAATTGTATTATGAAAACAAGCATAAATCACAGCTAGAAAAATACCAGAACAATAACTTGAAATGATCTGAACAATAAATCGCTTTCACTCCACTAGTTTGCCACAGTAAACATGTTTTAAGTTTGTTTATACAGAAAAGCTTTTTTGTCTTGTTTTAATCCTGGGAAATCTGAGAGTTCTGAGAGCTTCATAAAGTAGCGGTAAATCAGAGATTTATTTCGTGGTTTCTCTTTCCGAATGAAATCATCAATATACCAAGAACAGAGGACACAGTTCTAGTTCTATTTACTGAATGTATTGATTTTATGAGAAAAGCAGATGTTAGTAGCAGGACTGTTGGATGACGACCATTATTAATGCTACTGATGCTTTTACTTAAAAAAACTGCTACTAGTACTATTACCACTACAATTATTACTACCATGACTACTATCATTAGTATTACTAATAACAATAACAATACTACTACTACAACAATCATTGGTAATAATATTTCAACTCTATTACTACTGCCACAATCAGTATTAACATCATCATTAACTCTGGTAATATCTACTCTATTACTTCAGTAGCCACTGATTTACATTATTTGGATGCATTTAAAGGGTTAGAATGATAATGAAAGCTTGGTCTGTGTTTTCAGTGCAGCTCTTTGCTAAAGTGAATCCCTGTAAGGTTGCAAAGAAAATATGAAATTACAACAGCAAACACTGCAAACTGAAAGTTTGAAGTGTGTAAATATGTCACCAAATGATATTAGTTAATAGTCTTCATTAACAGAGGTGTACTCTGAAAACACACACATGCTCATGAAACAGAATGAACGAGTTATATTGTAATCATTTGACGAAGTGAGTTTACATTAAAGCAACAAGCATGTTTACATTGGCACGTGTGGCCCATCATTTCAGATGTTTGTTTTGCTTTTTGAATAAAGACGACTTTTAGACTCTCCTTGCATGTGCAGAACAAACAAGTCACAGATGAAGTCTTCTGTACAGGGAGCTTGAATCAATACTTCCGTTATTGAAGGTGCACCAGTACGATTTGACTCACAGACAGCTTTATGGTTCCACTGGTGGAGATTACAGGCCCTACTGGGCCAACGTTGTCAAGGAAACATTTGGGGGAGTGGGGGCTGTCAGAGCGCCCACTCGCCGCAGCGGTCTGGCTCAAACTGAGCGTCTTCCAGCATTCATGTGCCGTCAGATGGTTTCTTCTCAAAGAGCACAAAGTTGATTCCTGTTTCACAACCATCCACACAGCATAATAACCGTGCAAGGCACTCTGCTTCCTGGTACGTGCATAAAGAAAATGAAAATGGAGGCCCTATCAGCCCCTGGTGGCTTGTAAGCTCCGTTTTCACTTTGCGCCTCACAACATTTTGCAGGTTTATGAAGCAGGATTGGATGGTGTCATAGGGCAGGAGTGGACTTGCTTGGCATTAGTTTCAGGCTGTATAAAGACTCTCTAACAGTCGCTGCTGCGCAGCAGCAGCTGTGCCGCGGCTGTTCATTTTTAAGTGATATTTAAATGTTCTTGCCTCCCAGGCTGCCCTGTCCCTGCTGATGCTGAGGAATCCCATTTTCCCCAAGTCCAACCATCTGTCCAGCTACCACTACTCAGGTGCGTCACTGACAAATAAAGGAACTGTTGACCTTTGCAGTGATAAAATGCTGGTTGATGATTTTCTGATTGCGGTAAGCACTCTGGCCTTTCCGTGGGGACTTTACATGTTCTTCCTGTGAGTGTGTGGGTTTTCCTTCCGCAGCTCAAAAATAAAAGTGTGTGTGCGTGACGGTGTCTCTCTCAGTCAGTATATTTACCTATGTAGCTTAGTTGACCTCCTGTTTACCTTCTCGCATGCTGTTTAACACCCGGGGCATGGGGTCTCGTTCCAGTCTGACCGCTCTGTATACAAGCAGCAGCAGAAGGACTTTCAGTTGCATCATCACGGTGTGTTTGTCCCAGTTTGAAAACTTAGATTTCAGTCTGACTAAGGCAATAAATCAGCTTTTTGGTGTCGTTTAAATCTCGTGTGTGTTTGTGTGATGAACGAATGAACTGTCCTGACAATGGATGGATAAATAATTAGTTGATTCAGCGACTGACATAAAACACACGAGTCTTTAGTGAAATCATAATGAAACCCTCAAAAATATTTGCCACATGAATAGACTGATACCAGCATGTCTAGCCCGTCTTTTAGCCTGTTTGTCATTAAACTGGGCTGGATTTCTACGCTCTGCTCGGCCTCAGAGAGGCGGCAGCTGCGGTAGTGAGAGTGTGTTGTTGGTGGGTTAGTGGGTGACTGTGGAGGATTGTCAGGGTCAACGCGATGAGGGAACGGGGGGGGCAGGGGAGGGGAGGGGAGGGGGCTTACAGCATGTGGTTAATCCCAAGCAGAAGACAGGAGAGCCATTGTTTATCCAGTGATTTCAATGTGTGTGTGTTTAGGGTGGGGGTGGGATTGAATTTATCAGGAACACCACCCTGCCAGTATGTAGTGTGAAAGCAAATACTTTTGCACTTGTGAGGCGTTCCTGAACTTGTTTTGATGCACTTTATCAGTTTCAAACATTTCTCCCATTTCTCTCTCTCTCTCTCTCTCCTTGGCTCGCCCCTCAGGATCAGACAGCTGGACGGCAGCTGAGCGACGCCAGTTCAACAAAGGCATCGCCGCCTACAAGAAGGATTTCTTTATGGTTCAGAAGCAGGTATGTATGTGTCGTGGAACAAAAGAAGAAGGAAGTTAAAAGTCTTGAGTGCAGTGCTAATGAGACCAGGCCACCTCGTGAGCGTGCAGCCAACAGACCTTCCCCAGTGAACGTGATGTTATCTTTTCCTCCCTTTGAGTGCTTGGAGAAAAAGGAAATCCAGTCACTGTGGAACATTGTTTTCCTTTTGTTTGATTATTTGCCATATCACTGGCGGTTATTGATTTTCCACAGCGGGGTAAATATGTTTGTGATGAATCATTGCAAAGGACTTGGCATGTGTACTTCTCGTGATCATAACTCCCAGACTTTTAACTAAGAACTAACTTGTAGAGAAAAGAGAGCTACAGCTTTGCACCCATCCGCAGTTCCCCCCCCCAGGGTGACACAGTGTGACCATCCAATCACGGACAAGATTCAGTACGACGTCAAACCTCTGTGACGAGAGCTACTCTGTAACAGTTGCAAAGGCTACTGTTGAAGTCATGTTGGCAACCCAGCATTTTTACAAAGTATTACTTCTGTCCAAATTTTTTTGCATATTGTTCAACTTACTCTGTACACATTACACATAAGAGTAGATCACCTTCAATCACATTGTGGTGGTGTGTTGGTACGACTATGAAGGCTTCAATTTCAGTCGCGCTAACATGTTTGCTTGTAATTTAAAGCCCAGTCATTCTAGTTGTATGAACTAAACTATTAGACCTTTAAGCCAGAAGACCGACAAACAATAGTGAGCAGCTGTGATCAATTAACAGCTTGTTTTAAAGCAACGATGTTAAACAATGTTAAATGCTGAGGGGAATTATGGTGACGTGTGAGAAATGTGAGGACATTTGATAGGATTATTGGATTTATCACCAATTATAGTAATTGTTATCTGTACGGTTGCACCAGTTTAGCTTTTCATCATTCTTTTTTTTTTTTCTTTTGCCAAAAGAGTTGCTTAAACACATGAAACTAATAAAGCACATTCACATGATTTCTCAGAGCATTTCTACTGTCAAACGTGTTGCTTTTGAGCAGAAGACATGATAACTAGTAAATGTAACCTCGTAACCCAACCTTTAATGCACAAAGGTAATAACCATGCAAGATGTTCAACCATTGAGGGAAATTTGATGATCAGTGCTGTGCCCAAGGATAGTTTGACGTATGGACAGGGCGAGATGGAGGATCAAAACACTTGACCAGGTGGAGCACAGGCAGTAATTGAAAGCAATACAGAATTACATGAATTGGTAATGAGCCGTGCTTGTGATTGACAGGTATCCACAAAGACGGTTGCGCAGTGCGTGGAGTTTTACTACACGCACAAGAAACACGTGAAGATCGGCCGCAACGGGGCGCTACTCTATGGCGAGGCAGAGCCTCTGGAGAGCAGGACCACCGAGGAGGAGACGGACCACAAGGTCAGCAACATGCCATGTTCAATACGTCTACTGCAGAAACCAGAGTGAATGAAGCTGGGCAGTTCAGGAAGAGATGAAAGATGTTGAGCTGGAGTCAAGAAAAAAAAACTCCATACAGCTTATGACTTCACTGTTATATGACTATAGAGGTTTTTTTTGTCTATCCAGGTAAACCATGCTGTTAAAAGCTCCATAAATACACAGTATGGCAGCAAGTAATGACTGCTTTCATTCTAGTGGTATCTCCAGAGGGAGCAAAAGTACTCCCAATACTTAAGTGAAAGATAATTGTGGAAAAACACTTTGAAAAGTTCAGATTCAACTGCTTTTATTTAAGTAGAAGTAGAAAAATGTAAAGGAAATGTATGAAATTACAACAATGTAAGGCAACTTTAACCTTTTAATAGCAGTGGGGGATTTGTTATTTGTACACATCATATGTACACACGCGCAACAACAAACTACACCAACATGATTGTATAATCATTAACCATGACAGAGATCAGTATTTAACTTGTGTCATAGCTTTGAGTCATGAATGTGTGTGAACGTTTTTCTCCAAATTAACTATACTCATAATTTAGGTCTGGGTTTTGTATACATCAGTATGAATTCTATTTAATTAATTTAACTTTTGAGGACTTTTATTATCCTTTAAATGGAAACAATCTTGTCATTCAACTATCATTGAAGTAATTCGAGCTCTTTTATGTTGGTAACCTTCAGTGTGGAGAATTGTTACCTTCAGCTGCTTTGGTCCTTTCACTGCGGCTCTGAATTCTTCTCATCCAGGTTTAAGACGAGTTTGACGAATTTAAGAAGGAAAATAAAAAGTCCTAAGAAAAAAATTACTCGGGTGGGTTTTTCAGGTATTGCATAAGTACAATAACAAACTACATATACTTTATTTTCCACCTCTGTTATTAACAACTCAGAGAACTTGGAATTATCCAAACTGTTAAGTATATACATTAAAAACAGGTTTCATACATGTATTTCATTAAAAGTGCTCAAACGAGACAGGTTGGGAGAGTTGTATAGTTTTTTTTTTTTTTTTTTTTTCCTTTTACTGAGGTTACTGTTTCCCATAGACGTCAGTACATTGTGCTAAGGAAGTTCTTTGTGCTGATGGGGGAAGTGTCCAGTGGACAAACTCAGACAAAGAGACACCAGCCTTCTCTTTCTAGAATCTGTAAGTTGCTCTTCAGCGACAGGACTCACAGATGTTGTTGAACCGGCAGGGCTCGCAGCGCCTGGAGCCACAGCGGGAGGAGGACAGCCGGAAGTGGGAGGGGTCAGCTGACAGGAAGACGGACGTCTGCTCCGGCGGGGTGACGCAAATGCTGCAGTCCTCTGAAAATGTGAGCGTGCAAACATCAGGTCTCTTTCAACCATCAGTCTGGTATATATCTGGATCTTATGGAGCGCAGAAGGTTGTCCATGCTGAATTCATTAACTGAAATAGATATTTTATATAAATGAATTGTACATGTATAAACAGCCACTTCTTCCTCTACAGATTTTAGTACTGGGCTTTTTACAATGAGGACTATTTAGTTCCCAATCCCAGAAACAAAATTGTCCAACATCCACTTGTTCATTTATTTTAGATGTTTGTGTCATAGTTTTTCTTCAAAGACACATTTTTGAATTCTTTTCTGCAAATGTTCTTGTTCGCATATTAAAATAATGACATTTGGTCCAATCAGTGGTTCTCAAAATGAAACCTGAGGAACAAGAGGAAGCCACCATGATTTTCCTTCTCTAAATTTTACAGAAGAACCTGTGATTATAAAAGGCAATGCACAGAGATTAAAACTTGAACTAAAGCATGTTGAAGTGAATGTCTTGCTTAGAAGGATTGGGTTTATTGTGATTTCATATAAAAATGTTTTAACAGGCACAAGGTAAGCTCAATGGAAAATATAATAATTTTTCTATATTGTAATAAAGAAAGATGAGAAACTCAGACCTTCAAAACATAAGTACATGGAGAGGAACAAGTTGGATAAAAACTATTGCTGATTGCGTCTGTGGTTGTCAAAACATAGCCAAAAATTCATGTTTAAATTATATTATGTTGGAAATCAATCCAGTTCCACAGTTTGTGCTACTGTTTGTTTGATCCTCCATAATGTAGATACACAAATAAAATAACACTGTTGGATATTATAAATATTGTGTGGCAGAGAGCGAGAGGAAAGTTTAACCCTCGAGACAAGTGATGAGTATGTTTTCTATTTAAATGGACAATATGTTGCAACGGACGTCCTCGTGATCGGGGCTTAGAAAAATCACTGGGCCTCACCACTCAAGACACTTTGTCCTTTTGAACTCTGCAGACTTGATGGATGTGTGTTTGTTCTGCTGCCCTCTGCTGGAGCTTTAGGGACGCACCTCTGCTTGAGCCTCCCCTCCTGATCTTGTGTAACACAGTTATGTTCTCTCGATAAACAATGACACAGCAGACTTGCTCTTTGCACGAGCTTGAGAGCGTGTTTGTTTTTAAACATCCGTTATGTTGTCCTACATGAAACCTGCTCATAAAGCAGCTTCAGCCTCTTTATTTTCCCTCCTCGTTGCTCCCAGCGACTGTGTTTAAAGACATTTTGGGGCTCACATGTGATCGGCACCTGTCTTTTATTGTGCGCAGCAGCTGGGGACCGTCCTGATCATGAAAGGCCAGGAGGATCTGGGAAGGGAGCATTCGCTGTCACAGGTCATCCACCCTCCTCACCTGCCTCCCCCGACCTCCAAACCGCGCTTCGACGGCAACGCGCGCAAGACGAACCCCTCCACGGGCACCAAACCCTCTGCCGGACAGGAGGGAGAGTTCCCCTGCAAAAAATGCGGCAGGTCAGTGGTCAGAAATGTCACATCAGTCACCATTGTCGTGGACGTCGGCATGGCTTTGTTTACTCCCGCAAATCTGGCAGCAGTGGCCTCACAGCAGTCCGTCTAATTATAACACATGCTGCAGGAACTATATTGCCGCTGCTGCCCACTTGGACTATCTGTTAGTAAATAGAGGCAAGACTCCCGTGATTTCTGTTCTGAGGAATCGAACGGCGGTGTCATGCTTTGATTAAATAACAGCCCGTCCTCTGGCAACACCGGGCCTGTTATTGCCAACCGTTTCCCAGCAACCGAAACACAGAGCAGACACGGCACCTCACACCTCTCGTCAACGCAACTCGACCCAGGCGAGTCCACGAGAGTGCCGCTCACACCTCACATGCGAAACCTGCGCAGAGTGGCCCGGTCATGGATTATCCACCAGCACACAGTCCGTACAGTCAGGTCATTCACAGCTTTTTGAAGATTTAGAGCCGACCCCCTGCTGGGGCCCTGTGATTTCACACTAATTACTTATCGTCTGATCCATCTTGTCCATCAGCAAGTTTTCAAAGCTTATTTGTAATCATTGTGTTTTATCAATTACAGCAGATTCAGTTTGGAAGAATTAATTGGACATTTATCGTAAGCAGATGAATATATTTTTACGTTTGCGACCAAAACATTTCCATTGTTTTCACTTTATTAAGAGAATGATAACTATTGTATGCAAGGGAGGAACGTTGAGACAGGAAACACGTAGGATGTTGATTGTCTGCTCATTTGCAGATATTCGAAAGGTTCATATCTAATATAAATGACACGCTGAAGCCTTTTTCACTCTATGTCCTCCCTCGATTAATTCTGATGCTTTCAGTGTAGCGTGAGCTTCTATTTGCTTTGCAAATGCTGTGCAGTTTGTAGAAAGTGTTCAGATTTCACTATGCAATTGAGAGTTTGTCATTGACCTTGTTTGTTTACTTCAAATCGTTTATAAATAATGCCTGTATTTAGATTATTTGCTAGAAGATGCTTTATTGTGATTGAAAAGGTACAACAGGAAATTACAAGAATGCGTTCCGGTAGCTACATGTGTGTATCAGTATGAAATCTGAACAAGTAAGAATACACCAAAACCTGAATATAATGCAGAGTGGAAGAAGCAGAGCAGTATAAAGATCTGTAACTAATCTGATATTTCACCGCGAACCTATTTGGGAATGAAGGTATCTGCTTTTAAATGTCTCCAGGACAATACAAACCTCAAAATCCCCGATAGCTGCGTGCAAATCTGCCACGAGCTGTCCCCCGTATCCCCGGTAAATGTACTGTAATTTCCAAAATTGTTTTTAAAAAAATGGAGGCGTGTTCAAAGGGGGTTTTCACACTCACTCTTAGGTCCACCTCGTCTTTTTAGAGTCAGCAGCCTCAGAAAGGCACAAACCCACATAAGCATCAAAAAAGGTGCAAATGCACATTATATTTGGGAATGGTTGGGTGTAACAGGGTCAGCGTGAACACGGCACACGCTCTGATTTGGAGCTAAACAGCTGCTCTGAAACCTTTCGGAAGAGGTCGTGTCAGGGTGTGAAGGAACCAACTCCAGGATGCTCTCGTGTATATTTGCCGTGTTGTGTACACGCATGGAAAGAGGCTTCTATCAATCACTTCATAGAAGTCATAGAATGCTATAAATGATGTTCCCATGCACTCTGCATGCTAACGTACTTGACCAATCAGATGGCGCCCTACTGCACGAGATGCCCTCCTACTGTGTAGATGTGAGTATCTGAGGTCACAAAGTGTCTAGAAAAAGAAAAAAGACACCCAGATGTCGTTAAAGGAGATTCTAGCTTCTGGCTTGTTCACCTGATGCATCGCCACTCAAGACATCGGAGAGTGTTGATGAAACGAGAAGCGACAAAAAGGAAAATGTGGTTCAACAAGCTGCACTCGAGAAGCTAAAGGGAGCATTGTATTTCCCACGTAGTCATGGAAACACGAACAGTTGGTTTGATTTTTAGACCGCAACTGAACAAAATGACCAAACTACAGCACTTCAGTCACCTCCAGGTTTAAAAACATCCAGCAATCTCGGTAAATTCCCTTGTTTATGAGCCGAAGATACCCATTTCTGTTTTTACCATGCGCCACTTTTTGTCCTGTCCATCGCTCCCCATCCAGCTCAATCCCACATGGTGCTTGACCCACTTGGTAAAAAAAAAAAAAAAAAAAAAGATTTTTGGGGAGCGATCCAAGCATGGCAGGACTGCTGGGAGCCTTGCATCTCTGCACAGGCCGGCAACTTTGAAGCAGATGATGGATGAAGCTCTATTTCGGGTTTCCTCTTCGTATGTACAGTCCCGCTTCCAATGACGCTTTATCGAATCCAAAAGGCCGCTCTGACTTTCTCCTCCCCCTGTGCTGCAGGATATTCTACAAGGTGAAGAGCCGCAGCGCTCACATGAAGAGCCACGCCGAGCAGGAGAAGAAGGCGGCGGCGCTGCGACAGAAGGAGGCCGAGGAGCGCGCGGCGGCAAAGGCCGCGGCCGAGGCCGCCGCCATCCTGGCGGCGCGGCAGCAGAACGGCACGCGGCAGATGGGCGGCGACAGCACCAACGACGACTCGTCGGAGGGAGAGGACGACGACGACGACGACTGGCAGTGAGAGGAAGGAAGGCCGTACGCAGCGCAGCCTGAACCTCTGGGACGGGAGAAGCACGATGTTTGAATAAAGAAGAAGATTTGAAAACCCTCCATTGAACTTTCTGTACATTTAGTGGATCAAGGAGACGTCGGTTGCTCGGCACATTCAGGGACAGAAGAACTCCCGTTGTTGGTTGTTTTAACTGTGAATGCGTGGACCCAGTGAGCGGGCGCTTTCTAAAAACTCCCCTTTAAACTCTCGCTTGAAAAGCATTTCAAGAGTTACCTCTCTTGGTCACAGGGCTCGGTCAAATCAAAGCCATGCCGCTCCTCCGGGCGACCCCCCCCCCCAGCCAAGGCTTCCCTCTGCACTCTGAGTCTCGCCCTGCTTCGTTTCCACAGACGTTTTGTTTCCCCCCCTCGCCGTGTCCCATCAGTGCGGCGGCTCTGGTCGGAGGATCTCCCTGTAAACTGTTTGCCTCTTGTTCCGCCGCTCTTCTGCACTCGAAGCTGCCAAACGCTCTTTCAGACGCATGACTGTTTCTTCGGGCTTTTCGTTCTGAGACCCCGCCCCCCCCCCCCCCCCTCGCCCTCGTCACCTTTTATAGCCCCAAGCCCCCAGTCTGTTCCCCACTGTTGATGCCTTGGATGTTTTGATGCTTTTTATCTCAAAATGACAATCAATTTTACACTGTTGTTGTTGTTGTTGGTTTTTTTTTTTTAATGAACATATATACAGGTGAACGTCACTTTTTCTGCCTGTGTAGCTATACATGGTTATCGTTGTTGTTTTTGTGAATATTCCCGTCTATGATTATTATTATTATTAATATTATTATTATATTCTGGTTTTGGCTGCAATTCAATTGAGTGCTTTCCTGTTTTCTCCATAGCTTTTTTTTTTTATTTAAACACGAAAAAATGCTATTGCTGCCTGTTTTTAACTGTGAGATGTTTCTTTTGGGAAGCCAGAAATGAAGAAAATGTATGTGCAATAGAACAAGTCGACCCCCCCCCCCCCCCCCACACACACACACACACCTTCATTACCTGAGTGTCCAGGCCCTCCCACCCCCCACAGTCATGCTTACAACCGCCTGCTCTGGATGCCACTCTGTCAACCCTGTAACTGATAGGAGACTGACTCAGACTGTTGAAGCCACACATCTCTATAGATACACAAAACAAAGTGGAAAAGACGGCAAACATGACACACCGACCCAGAGCTGCGTTTCAGGACAACGTCCACTTCCAAACGGGCTTAAAAAACGGGCTTTTTTCCACTGCACAATAAACATGCTTAGCATGTTTAAATATCCAGATTTGACTGCATCACATGACTTCTGTCAATTTTTGCCAGTAAATTATTGCCTTTTGTCAACAAACAGTTCCACAAACATATTTTGATTGCAAACACGATTTTCTTTGTTTTGGAGAATCGGATCATATATTTCTACCTCAGCATTTTGCCCCTCACACCTTCCATAGACTGCTATTGATTGGGTTTTGTTTTTTTTGTGAAATACTAAATTGATTTGTGCAAACTCAAGATTTTAGCAGGCAAGAGAAGATACATGTGGTTTTTGTACTGCACTTTTTTATGCAGTTCATGTAACTAAATTCAGATTCTGCAGGTTTTTTTAAATTTAATATTTCAGAAAAGCTCTTCACTTGAACCTGGTTATTGCAGTTTATTTCCACACTCATGATGACTAAAGATAAATTACTGGAAAAACGTGACTCATGACTATAAAAATTGTTTGGGTTTTTTTTGTTTGTTTTACTGATGATCCAGAAGGCAGAACCAGCAAACACATAGTTTTTATGCTTAGTAATTCTGTTATATTACATTTAGACTGTTTACATGTCAAATCTGTGGACGGGCTTTAAAAAAAAAAAAAAAAAAAACTCCTCTTTGTGTTCAAATTTGAGCAGGTTTTCACATTGAAATTGTGCATTCTTGTGCTGAAATGCTGTTTGTAGTGAAAGCTGATATGTCAGGAGAAAAAGAGGAAGGGATCCTTCTCCGTCTCTCTCTCGGCATGGGAATGTGTCTCGGGTGTGCGGTAGCTGGCTGTTGTGGCACTTTCACGCCCCACCGAGAGCTTCTGTGTGGGGTCAGCAGCCGCTGAAGGGCACGGCCGAAATATGCACCCAGAAAAATGTGCAAATTAGTCGCAGATTCCACATCTGTGTGAATATAGTCATTACAAGGATGCATTAAAAAAAAAAAAAAGTATCTATATTGATTATTTAGAAATGTGGCCATTCAAGGGCAATATTTTAATCCGTCTGATCCTGCTGTGTGTCTCTACAATCGCCTTTATGTACGCGTTTACCTTGTGGCTGGTTTGAGGCACCAAATTGGCCATTTTTAATCCGAATATTATTTCATATGTCGATTTTAAGCCTGCCGGCCCGGAGCCAGAAACAAATGGGTTAAAGGGGGTTACTTTCCTTTAAAGGACAAACCACAGTGGGGGAGCTGGAGGGCTCCAGTTACCAGTTACTCCATGAGCTGAGCCTGGGTCTATGCACAGACTGTGTGTGTGAGAGTGTGTGTGAGTGGATGAGTGCGACGACGTCAAATGTTTAACTGTACGCCAGTTAATGGAGGAAAAAGAAAAAAGGTTTGCAGACTGTTCACATGTTTGGTGTATTAATTTATATTTCCTTTATATCGGGGCTTGTCCGGATGTCGCTGTCGGGGGGCGCTGTGCTCGCATGCTGAAGGTTTTTCACCATTTGGATGAAAGAGAGGCCGCAAACTCACAGCTGTACACTTTCCTACTTTCATCCGGTTGGTTAAGGGAATTTTAAGGGGACAAATGGTTTATTTAGCTAAAGATTAGAAATATACATATATATATATATATATATGAATGGAATTCTATGTTTGCATACTTTCTATGCTATTTTCATATGGGGTTCACACTAATGACAAAAACAAAGGAATCTCAAGTGCTTTTTACTACAGTGTAACTTATTTGTTTTGATTTGATTTTTACCACCCGTGTTTTTAGTAATGATTTATGATGCACTGTATATTAAAGTTTTAAAATATCCTGCACGCTGTTGAGTGGCTCCGTTTTTGATTCCCGTGCCGAAACACTGACGTCTTCCCAAACAAATGTATTGAAAGATGAATCTCCAGCCTCCTTGTGTGTTTTACGATTTATCTGATCAGCCTTTAATCTTGATCAATAAGGGGTCATTTCGACAAAAATCACAATAAAATTCATATTCTGTTCACTTTCACTGAATGGGAACAAAGTCTGAGAAAATCCACAGGTAGAACTTGCTGAGGTGAGAGTGTAAACCATCGCTAATGAAATAGAGAAGGAAAATCTCCTTTAGTGACAAACTATTCACAACAGCCCACTTTTTAGAGTTATTTATTGCAATTCAAATCGTTCCAAGTCCAATGAAATGGTACAAATGCATTTGAACTGTTGGGAAGTAAAAAAAAAAAAAAGGTAAGGTTGCTCAAAATGGAAAATGTTTATTTAATGTATTTTACAAAAAAAGGCCTATTGGCAGGGGAAAAGAAATGTGTTAACTTAAAGATGCTCTGCAGCACTGGCAGTTGATCAAACCTCAACAGATGGTGCTACTAAATCCTTCAGGTGTTCCAAACATTGCTGGATGTCCTACAAACCCCTTAAGACAAAGTGAAACAGTAAAATCAAATAATTTAGATTTTTGTTTTACCAATTCAAGTTTTTCATGTAAAGTATGAAGGACTAACAATGATCAGTATCTCCTGTGGTTAATAGAATAGTTAGAACTTTCAGATATGTATAAATTTATACATTTTCAACAGTTCAAGGGTTTTCAAATTTTGGTCAATCTGACTTTTGGCATTGTGTTGTGATAATTTTGACTACTTTCACACAGCTGTGCAACAATAATGATGACACAGCAAAATATACAGATGAAATATGAAATACTATTTATTTAATTACATGTAATGGAATGATGCACTTGAAATAAATTAATGAAAAGTTGGACATTATACAAAAAGCGCATTTGCTGTTCTCGTGACTGAATATTTAAGGTCCTGCTGCAGAAGCGCTTTAGCTGGTGTTACTCGGTCACGATTCACGAGGGGGCGCCATCGTTGCAGTGTTTAATACACTGAAGTGTCCATACAGACCAGAGGGGGGCGTTGTTAGAAAGAGACGTGTCAGCACTGACATGTCAAACATATTTAGTGTATTGTTTTAGGTAAGGATTTCACTGCGGGATTAAAATAGATTGAGACCATTTTCTAAAATGTGCAGTTTTCACTTGTAACATATTTCAGTTATTTCTCTCTTTAAAAAAAAAAAAAAAAATGTGATTCCTGCACACAGCAGTAGGATGTAATTATCAGCATCTTGAATGGATTTGATATATTTTCCCTTTACTGTGCAGCCTTTTCATGACAATCAGCATTTGTGTGAGGCTACACTTTGCTTGCAGGTTGACATGATTCAAAGCACCATTGGCAAAACAATAAGAGAAGCCAAAGAAAGGTCAAAAGACCTTTAGAATGCAAGCTTAACATACTGAAGTGATTAAAGGTAAATACTTGGTACAGTTTAAATCCCCTTCCACCCTTACTGTGTTCAGTTTATTGCTTTTGTTGTGATTTTATAAGCAGCTAACGCCTCATTTTACACCCTCTTGTGTCTTTTCACCTCCCAAGTGAAGAAAGAAAAATCAGCGGTTCCAGAGAGCATCGCGCAAACGTGGAGATGCGTGAGTGTATTTGTTGCACGGGGAGGTTCAGAGACAACGTTTGTGCTGGAAGATCTGACGGTGGAGATAAAATGACGACTCCAGCAAGCGGCAGGGCAGTCTGGGAAATGCAAACAGCAACAGCAACAACATGCAGCTCAGATGCGTCCTTGTGTACTCTTCTTAGCCTGTTCCAGCTTGTGGGAGGACGACAAGGAGGAGGAAGAGGATTGGATGAACGCAAAGCTTCATATTGAACATCTTTCAGTTGCACAAGACATCAGAGTTCAGCTTTGGGAGGTTTCAGTGGAGAGGCACTGGATCGAGCTGATTCTCGTCCATCTCTCAGAGCTGAAAGAATTGCACATCATGTTTGGCATTTAAAATCACGCTTTGGAGAGCTTCCCCTGACCGAGTGATCACTTTGTGTTCAGCTGCTATTGCAGGGCATCGATCACGTGGTTCACACAGGTTATTTATAACAGTCCAGAGCCTCCGACAACACGTGTCAAAAGAAGCCTGACAAATCTGGCCAGGTGCTGTCCTGAGTGAGTGTGTGTGTGTGTGTGTTTGTGTTTGTGTGTGTGTGAATCAGAGTGTGTATATGAATGAATGTTGGGATTTTATCACCGTTACTGCCAACCACTCTTTATCATCATCATCATCCATCAAGCAACTCCTGAAGTCCAAAACGTCCTGATGAGTTTTTTATTGAAAAGGTCACATGAAGCACCTGATAACATTTTCAATATTCAGGCAAATTATTAATCAATTTGATGAAAACAATACAGTTTCGTGAAAACATGAAAGGTCCCATTTGTGTCCCCATAGCTTGTGTATAAAGAGCACAAAGAGACCAAAAGGGAAAGACAGACCGGGGTTTAGGAACAAAATGATGTTGAAAATACAGTCTAGTGACTAACCAAACCCTAACCCTATATGAGTGAAGTGACAAAAACAAACGAGGCAAAGCAGGATGACTAAGAATTAAGTTTACTTATTCGCATGCATCCATTATACTGATACTATTAGTACAACCCATGAAATATCCTTAATTTATTACAAACATGTTTTAAAGCCTGGGAAGAATTTTTTTTCCCCTGTAGTTTATCATCAGAAAATCTGTGTATATTGGTTCCAGTTGACCAAATGTAATAATCTTTCACGTGTGACTCTTTATTGTGTTGTACTCAAAAGACACACAAATGAAGCGGTAAATTGCCGCCGAGCAAGAGACGTAAAATCCTGGCTGCTTTCCGGCCCTCGGCTCGGCGGACTAATACCTGCAGCATGACGAGGGTGTGAACCGTTGTTGGTTCCACGAAGTCAGTCAAACTGTTGGCGGATGTCAGAGGAAGGGAGAGAGGAGGAACAATCAGACCTTTATGAAGTTTTGCATACATACTTGTCGAAAAATGAAAAGAAGAAAAAGTTGGTGAACTTTACATCTGCCAAATAGCACTTTAATAGCATTAGTGTAAATGTTGTTTTAGCTTGATGTCGAGGTGGTTTGGATTAATAATAGTGAGGCTCTTAAAGGCTGTGAAGCAGTTTAAAGGCTTATTGGAAGAGATGCATGTTTGCCAGACTGTTTAACCTGAAAAAAAATAAAAAATGATTGACACTCTATTTTTTTTCTTTTAGGATCTGGAGCCAGACTCAAAGGCCTGCTGGCCTCATTATCTCCCCCAGCACAGAGGCTTCCTCCTGGCCTTTGAAGCCACTGATGGCGGCCGTGCGAGCCTTCATGGCAGCAGCTCATCTTCATGCACAGACGCTGGATCCTTATTAGCAATTACAACGCCAGAGGGTCTATTTATACACATCTGCTGAGACCGAGCGTCGCAGTGGAAACAGACTCGTCCGCTAATCAACCCCAGCCCCCAATCGTGGCGAACGAGAGGGGGAAGGAGGGGGAAAGAGAAAACCAGGGGCAGCAGTGGGACGAAAGGAGACAGGCATGCATATTCAATCACTAAAACGAAGACCAGATTGCTCTTATTTACCACCTCGTCTCCTCAACGTCTGACTGATCGTTCACCTTCGGATAGAGACATTTAGTAAGGCTGCAACATGTTCTTCTTCACTGTTTCTGCACAGGTTGTGCAATGGATGTTGCACAAATTAAAACGCTGTCATGTTTGATACAAGCGCTGGTTTGTTGAGAGGGTGGCCATAGTTACCAAGGACTTCAAGAGGCGACTGCTTGAGGCATATCAAAGCCGGGCTTTTCACAGCTCTTGATCCTCATCAGTTTGATTACAGAGGATCAACTTCACTCTCCAACACCCAAGCGCACCAGTGGAGTGTGGGCGCTCCACATCAACTCCAGCTCTCAACACAAACATCCAGGACATCCCCATCAACATGCTGCTCCTCCCGGGTCACCTCTACCCCACGCCGTGGCCGGGTCAAGGACTTTCTCACCAGCGCAACTAAACCCCGTTAGACTGAGCCTTCCACCGCTCCTCCGCCGTCAGTGACGGGGGGAAAGAGTCCGAGTTTGAGAGCATGTGAAGTGTTCCCCGCTAAAACCTAATAACCCGCTGTCGTGAAACTAAACTAAGTTAGTTGAACTCAACCAGTCACAGCCGTTTGAAGATTTGAGGTGATTTCACTTTATTTAGACAACTGCGCATCCCACAAATGCTGGTCGCTGCACAAGATCGGGTTTGAACTGCTTTGCTGCCATCGAGCAGTCAGAATAAGATCTGTGACAATGCAACAAGATGATTTTACATTTTTAAGTTGCATTTAAAACACTGGTGATGCAACAGATGGACTCCTTCAGTGAAAATATATCATGACAACAACCTCCCGTACGACATTTTTTTTTGTCAATCTCCTGTCCTGAACTTGTGCCTTTGGAATATTGATGAAGACGTCCTTTCTCTCGCCAAGTCCTAATTATACAGAAACAAATGTTGCTGTTCAATTATTCAAGCTGTGTTGCAGCAATGGTAACAAAAATAAAATAACCTACATACGTGCGGCTAAATCTCCATCTGATGTGAGTGTTGATTTAACAATTTCTACTTAATTTAGCTTGAAACAAATCATTTCTTTTTCTAAATATAATTTAGCAGCACAGGTCAGTTTTTCTCAAATAATTTATGTTGAACTAAATCTCCAGGTGCTACACTTAATAGTTGATGTTTTTTTTTTTTTTTTTTAAGTGTGTGAAAAGTGGACCATTGAGTTCCCTCTTTGATGGCGGGAAAACTTCACTAACTATTTAGAACGTTTCAGAGCGCATATCCAAACACAGACCAGCGTCAAACTTAATCTCACCAACGCACTTAATCATTTTTATGTGTTACAGTCTTGTAAGAAAAACAGATGTCCTCAATAATCTCAGCGTGTGTGTCGGTTCTTATATAAAGTGGCAGACTCCGAGTTTTTACGACTTCCCCAACTTCGCACATCTGATATAGTTTAAAGTATCCACAGTTGGTGGCTATCTAATATCCTTCCTATTTGGCTGGATTATCTCACGTATAGTCTTTTTATCCTTTTTTTTTTTTTTTTAAACTGAGTGTCACTGAAGAAATATTCAGTTGTAAACCCAGGAAAAGCAGACGTGATGTGTAAATCTTCCCCAATGAGGTCTTGAAGTCATGTATGTTGGAGTGAGTCTGGGATTCGTACGCACGGCAGCTTGTCCGGGCCCTTCTCGTTCTCCCCCTGCTCGGGTTCACTGCAGCGATGCAGCATGCAGGTCTGTTTATGCATTTTAATCTGCGAATACCTGAAGAATAAGTACATTGTTTGATGTATTACGCAGGAGAAATGTTCACTCGCGTCCCAACGGAGATAAACTGAGTAAAACTTCTCCTGGCAACATTTGAGTTAATCCATTTATAATGCAAACACTTACTCATGCAATTATGTTCCAGCAGTAATATTACTTGAATCAGGTTCATTTATAGTTTTGTTTATTGTTAAAATGATTGAAATGTTGTTGTTTTTTTACACAGTAAAATCAATTAACTCAAGTGATCTGGGGGTCCGGGTGATGCCTTTTCCCTACAGTTATTTTATTTCCTCCATTCATTTCTCAGAAGAAATTGTGATTAAAACTAAACAATTAGATTGTGAAAGTATAATTTCATGACAGCTAATCTTTTACACTTTGTTCAAATAATTGTGGCTAAATTCTCATCATGTTTACAACTATTATGAATCTTTCATGCCAATGCGATGTTACATAGCCAGCTTTCATTTGTTTCATTTTTTTTGCAGTGATCTTTTTTCTATTTGTTTACATGTAATTTCATCCTACAGGCTGGATGAAACCATCTCGTGGCCTCATTTTGACCTACATGTTTGACTCCCCTGCCCTACCGGTCTCGATCGATGACGATGCTCTTGAGCAGCATGTCTGATCTGATCTTTTGCCTTCTTCCTTCCACTTTCTTCATCCTCTCAAGGCTGATGCCATCCACAATGATTCCTTCACAGTCTCTCAGTGTTCACACAGAGACCTCAATGGTGCCTACCCATGTCTGTGTGCATGACTGATGAAGGCTGTTAAGCTTATTTTCCAGGCACTAATGGCTCTGATTTTATGGTTCCATGGCCGAGAGCTTCAGATTCACGCTGACGAGGCAGGCCCGTCCTTCCCTCACTGCTCCACACAGAACAAAAATAGTAACACTCCACTTTAAGTGCGGCCTAAGTGCTTCATAAATGTACATGCTTTTTTCATTATGATCACATCAGGAAATTATCTCCAGTTTAATACATTCAAGCGTCATGAATCGGGAGGCAGAAATAGATCCGAGCTCTTCTGAGCCGGTTTGTTGCCTTTGAACTTTTGTTCTGGTGTGTTCAACCTCTGATCAGGTTCAGCGTCATGTTGCAGGTTTCACAATGACTGCAAAGATGTTTCCTGTGCGCAAAGCTGAGAGAGGGAAATATTTGCATGCAAAATTAAGAAGCATTACTATCACGGGAGGAATCTATGTATGCTGCAACAAAACAAGTTGGAATAAAACAGAGAAATAAAGGCTAGATTCCCCCAATTTGACAGATTCCATATTTATGCTTGTTTTAAGCATACGTGGGCTGTTTCTGGACACCCTTGGGGCCCCAGACAGGAGGCACCTTGGGGCCGCCCCACCTCAGGATATATCTTCATAAGCACTAAGGTGATATCCAATAATCGTGGTCGTAAAGTAAAGCCGATAAAAATCAAGAGACATTCATATAGAATTGAGATAGAAATTCTATCCCCACCAATGAAAACTGGTCAACTTTGAAAGAAAACCACCTTTAAATTATGACTTAACCCAGTTCATCAAAATATAAATTGTAATTTGTGTTTATAGATATAGTTGACATTCAGCAATCACTTGTTTTAAAAACAGAATTTATAATTGTATTTTATAACTGTACAATCTTGAAAAACTTACATTCTAAATATGAACCCAGCGATGCTAAATTAATTCAATGTTCTGTCCAGAGTTTGTTATTTTCATTCCCTAAAATAAAATTGATCAAGGCTGAATATTTTCTAAATATGCTGGAAGGTACAAAAAGTTTATAATGATTATGATTTATAATCATTTCTGTAAAACAGCATTAGTCTGTGTGCATTCTTATTATAATTATGCAGATTGCGTTGTGTTGATTTTCAGTGTATGCCTTATTTATTTATTTATTAGTTCATTCATTCATTCATTCATCCATTCATTCATTCATTCATTGTGTTTGTCTTCACTATAATGTTTCATCTCACTACTTTAAAACCTGTCTGGTTGTCATTAGTTCATCGCAGCTCTTTTCTTTCTGCTTCTTTTCTTTAATAGTTCATCAATCTGTTTCTGTTGGGAACAGCTAACCTTCACATCAAAGAGCATCTTCCTCCAGCATTAGCTGATTTTTATAAATGTTATTAGACTGATCCGCACAGACCGAACGGCTCAGGAAGCCAATTAAAAATAAATTAAAGAGTCACAAGTTCTTTTTCATTGTAGAAAATAGCACGGTCATTCCACTAGTTTTTATAACCGGCAATTGTACTCATTTAAAACCCTGCTTGACGCTGTGTTTGGCACCTTTTATATTAATTATATTCAGTGCCTGACATTGTTGTGAAAATGGTGATTAAAAACTGCACAACTTCTTCAAAATGACACATCAGTGGTGCATACAGTGGGTGCAGGCTCTGCATGTTTCCATCAGCTGCCTGTGTCTGAGGCCTTCTTCCTCTCTCCCGCTACACTGAACGTCTTTGTGCTGCAGAGGAAAAAAGGGTGACGGCCAGACTGACGGGGCGATGCCCGGCTCACTCTGTTGGGGCTTGTTTGTGTCTGTTGCCACAGCAACCAGCGGAGCTGTGATGGCACAGGCTGGATGGGGAGCACAGAATGAAAAAAAAGAAAAGAAAAAAAAAAAACAAGAGCTAAGAGGAAGCATCTGGTGGATCTGCAAAGACTCAGCTGCTCCGAGGCCGCGCTGCTAACCACCATGTTTGAGCTCGAGCAGGGATGAGATTTTTGGTTCCTGTTAAAGAAATTACTAAAAATATCACAGTGGGAAATGAAACATCACCGCGACTGAGACTGAGAGACTGAGAGACTGAGAGAGGTCCATTCAGCAGCTTAATCTTTGTAATCTCCCCCCCGGAGACACAGTGACTGTGTTGGTGTGTTGAAAAAAAAAAAAACATGATGATTTTTCATGTAAACAAATGCAGATGCAAATTAGTTATCCTCTCTTTTGCAAAATGTAAAATTATTTGCAAAAGAATCTCAAATTGTGTGCATTACTTTTACTTTGGTAAGACAAGAAGTCTTTGTAAAACAGATTTACAATACTATTTAAAGCACAGGTAGTCTAAAATGCTACATAATTACAATAATTTGAGTAAATAACTTATTATCTTACATTGTATTTCAATTTAGTCCAATATTCAGGTTGAATTTGACACCAGGATTTAAAAAAGTTCTTCATTGATATCTGACTCATCTTGGCTCCATTCACACAACCTTTAAAAAATAAAATCTGGGATTAAATTCATGTTCTAGAAACTTTTCATTCTCACAGAGGGTCAAATTGTGACTTTTACCATAAGAATCAACAGTATGTGTTATGGCTGAAAGTAAACTATGAGTCTAAATTAAATCAACATATGTTTTTGTACAATTCAGAAATACAGTCATCAAGATGTCGTGCCAATATGCAGTTCAAATACAATCTCTCCTCCTCTATTGACTCACTGAACTCAGTTTCAACATTCACTCTCAGCTGTAATGAAATTATAAACATGGATCTGTAAAGTGCAGATAAACTACATCTATGGATTTGTTTTGCTGTTTTGCTAAATGATCATGTAACGGTGTCGTTCCAAAACTTGGAACCAATGAAAAAATATGTTTCTTTAGTGTTTCCCATTGATTTATTCATAATGTGTAAATTATGAACAGACAATCTGAGTTTTCCTCCACAGAAACTCTGCGGGGACACAATAAATAAAACAACAAAACATTTACAAATTATTTAATCAGATTCAGGATGAGACTACAATTCATGGCAATACAAAATCAAACAACTGAGTCCATGCCCATAACATAAAAGCATAAACACACAAAATGTTTCTTCTGAATGAGAAAACGGTTCATTTGCTGGCTTTTATGTGGACGTCTATCGCGTGCTGCTTTCTTCGATCGAGGGTGACATCATGACTGCAAACCAAACAGAGGCAATGTGTCAGGAAAGTTTAAACATGTAAAAGGCAAATGCAAATAAATAGAATAATGCTGTGTCTACTGTACCTGTCTACTTATTATAGACGTGACTTTCAGCGCCACCGCGTCCAAATCCTGTGAAGGAACGGAAAAGAAAAATCAGTGGAGATAAACAAGGGTATTTTTCCCCACACTTGTAAAAGATTAAAGAAATATATCAACAGTTTACTCTCAGTGTGCTCCGATAAGAAGCATTTACAGCCTCACAATATTACCAGGGTGTTAAAGCTCAAACCAAAGATGACCAAGAACGTTGTAGATATTTGTACATAAAGGTTAGATAACATTAGATGGGTGATTGTGAGGCAGTGGGTCAAAGAGAGCCAATGATCTGAGGCAAGGAAAAGTGAATGGTGGTAAAATAATGTTTAGGTATGGTGTTTTACGAATGTTTGGGAAAGTGCCATATGAATAATGAGATAATAAATAATGTCACTTCTATGTTATTGTGCAACATGGTTTGTTTGTGGAGAACAGCTTTACCTTTAGGTCCAAACAATGCAGCGTAGCAGGGGTTGTGACAGTATGGCTTGCCCTCATGCTGTAGGAAATATTACACAATATTTGTTTGATACAACTTTGTCACAGTTTTTCTTCTTGCAGGGCAATTAGAGCTGCATTTCTGCAGCAATCTGATGCAAAAATTCACCACAGGGTGATAAAACTGTGCTTTACGTGTTTGAATGTGACAGGATGTGCTCATATTTTGTACTTCAGATATCTCACCTCTGCATGTGCGCCTGACGTCAGCGTCTTCTTGCATTTCTCGCACTTCAGACAAGGCCGGTGCCAGTCCTTTCCCAGTGATGATACCTTCTCGGCTGCAGGACAAAATAAAGAGAAAAAAAACATTTGTGACGACGACCTCGAACTTCTTCAAGAAGTGTTGCAGGGTCACATGCGGGTCAGATCAGGCCTGCAGGGTCTTGAAAGCCATTGCACCATGGATTGTGATCTGCCATAAAGTGAAAATCAGCCAGATTTAATCCCTGCAGATAAGTCTGGGAACATTGTTGGGCGGAGTAATTGAGAGGCGAGTGTCCCTGAGGAATCTGACCTCCTCCGGACTCATAAACTGTGATAAAAGAGCGTCTTTATCAGACCGTAAAAGTGGGAGAAACTTGATTCAACAGTGCTGCTTTTCAGGGCTTTATTGGAGAAGATGTGCAAGCGATTAAATGACTTTTGAGGCTTGTGACTGTGCATTAAGAGACGTTCTGATGAGTGCACGATGTGGTTCAGCTTGAGAGCGAACGCGACGCCCACAGGAAATGCTGGAAATAGAGAAGTGTCATGATGAAACATTCAAACTGAAAAGTACATAATGTGATAAACGTCTGCAGATTTTCCTGAAAAACCATTGAGAAAAGAAGACGAAAAACAACAGATGATACATAAATGAATGAAAATAACATTGTCATTAAAAATCCCAGGATGTGACATAGTTTCCCTCCTGAAAATAACCCGATTTGGCACGAGGTTATGCAACAAGCAGTAGAAACGAGAGAAAGTGCTCAAGGGTGAGGTTAGCCTCTCAGGCCAGTCCCACAAAAATATTTCAGCCCAATGTGGTGAAGCCAGAAATAATTACACTACTTAACTTGAAAAAACAAACCACTGGACCGAGCAAACAGTGGACTTTGAGCGGCCAGGAATCGAGGAGGAAATGGCCAAAACAAAGTCATAATAAGGATGCAGATCATTCAAGAAGCTGGTAAAGGCTACATTTTGTGCATCTGTCGTTTATCTTATCTGCTGATATGACAGGAACCACAGCAGAGATATCCACCCTGCATTAACTCTCAGTGAATAACGTCTGATGGAAGCAGTCCAGTATACACAAACACATTAATCTGAGTGCAAAAACACATTCTGGGAACGATTCATGGAGAGGCTGAAAACATGCTTCAAAAAAACAAAACAAAAGTATGAGAATGCAATTCTAAGCATTCGAGGTTGTGGGAATGAAGAGCGACAGGACTTTGACTCAAGCTTCTGGAAGTACTGTTACTTCTGGAAGTTTGGATATTTCTTTTCATGCTGAGAATGAAAACTGGGATCACACTGCAGCTTGGAGGCAGTAGAGCTTAACAGACAGACAGGAAATGCCAAAACAGCTGGACTATATTTTATCCAGATGTAATACCTTGTGGATGCCAGCACTTTTAATTATATTGGATATAATGTGAGGTATATCCTTGCTTTTGATCCTGGAGAAAAAGCTCTAAATGTATGATGGCTGCTATGTAAGTAAATAAAAGAGCTGGTTTATTGTTTCACCATCAGTTTACAAGGCACTGTTTATGTCTTTGTACAATTACACTCATGCATTTCCTTCGTTCCTGCAGTACAAAGCAGAATCTCCCATTTCCGGCCACCGTAAAGTGTCGTTTATTGTTTCCCCCCTGACTTGGACCTCCATCCTTCAGGCTGCAGTAGCGTGACTGTTTCCACCCGAAAGCTCAGGAACACTGAGGCAGATGAGCAGTGGGGAGTGGAGATGTGAGGTGTGATGGGAGACGAGCACAAGCCACAGGATGGAGTCATGGAGAGCGTTAATGTGGGAGGATTGAGGGGAAACTCGTGCTCGCGGTTCAAGACAATGACGACAATGTGCACACACACACACACACACACACACACACACACACACACACACACACACACACACACACACACACACACACACACACACACACACACACACACACACACACACACACACACACACAAACAATACAGGGCATTTTTACCCAGTTTTGTTTTGGAAATGAACTCTCTCTCGTCTGGCATGGAGAAGGGCGAGCTCCCTCTGGGCAAAACAAATGTGTTTGCTTGTATTGCTCGGGTGGGGGGGGGTGGGGGGGGGGGGGGGGTTATACATGGAGAGGGAGAATGGAAAGAATCGCTCCCTCTTCACATGGTCCATTCATCTGACTGACAGTCCAAAGACTTGGCTCTGTATGTCAAATTGGCCTCGGTCTCTGTGTTTTCCTCTCTAGAAAACTTATCTGCTGAACTACTGAGCCACAGACCATGTGCCAAATGGATTAAGACACAAACAAAAAGTCATCTTTCCTCCTGGGATGTTTGTAATTGGTTCTCACTTTGGTGGCATCCTCCTGGGACAAGTTTGCATGGGGAAACTCTTTCTACTCATTATTGATGAAGTCCATCAATCATCCAGGATGACAATCTAATTCCTACTGGGAGTGGAGTCTTACACGCAAACAGTTACCTGATAACAAGATCAGATCCTGAAAGGCTGTCAAGCTCTAAGCAAGACACACACGAAATAAAGAAAACAGAAGCAAAGTTTAGCTGGGATGTAAATCACCTAATTTAAGTCCCAGGTTGTTAAAATAAACGAGAACAGTTCACACTCAAGTTTTTCTCAGGTCAAGAGTAAAATATTGTACTTTAAGCATCAGAGCATTCAGTGTACAGGATTTCCACTTATGGTCCTCAAAATATGATTAAGATCTCCAGTTATTTGTCACACTATTACTATGATACAATGGGGAAGCAGTTGATATTTCAAATCACTAACATGAAAACATTTGCTTGCAAATTAAGAAAACTTTATATACTTTAATATAAGCGTCAGAATATTAATTATGCATCTTTTATTATTTTCTGTAAGAAATTTGTATTTCAAAAGCCAATGAGTTTTTCTACTGCAACAGACGGTAGTTGTATCCATAAACGATGTATCCTATATCCAAAGACCATCATATTAGCTATAACGTTCACTACATTATGTTTGTTTAATATTGATAATATAATAAACGCTGCTGCTCCAATTTCAATACTTTCACTGCAATTGAGCATTTGAAGGGATTTCAAAAAGACAAATAACGAACTCATCTCCCAGGACATTTTTTTGTGTGTGTGTAATTTCAATTCCCGAGTAACTGAATAGCAGATTACCACGTTGTTGTATTTTGTTTGCTTTCCTACTTCCTCATCCGTGCGTAAAAGCGCATGCCAAAGTGAAATCAGGAACTGCGCTTGAAATAAGAAAGAAAAAAAATAGAAAACAAAACGAAGATCTTACCGAAGTAAACCTCCTTCTGGCAGTTCGGGCACTTTGGCATTTTGCTGGATCTGTGAAGTTGTTGTAGAGGAGAGGAAGCGAAGGAAGTATCCTGCGAGCGGAGAGAGAGAGAGAGAGAGAATGCAGCGGTGCTGATCGAGCGGCCCACCTGTAGGCTGTGTGACTGACCACGCCTCGCTGTGAGGTGCAGATGTGCGCTCCTCCAGTATTTATAGCGGAGAGGGGCGCTCAAACTTTTTCTTTTCTCCCCCCCCCCCCCCCCCCTCCTGACAGTGGGAGAGGCCTCAGAAACAATGTGCTGGACTCTGAGTTCGCACACAAAACATCACATGGGCCACTGAAATGTAATGAGATGAGGCTGCCACTATGCCCTGTCATTCTGTCAGCATGTACTTACATACCAACAGCTTTTAATCCACACAATTAAAGATGATTTACGTACTACAATACTCACAGTTTGTGTGGTTCCCGTATGCATAATTTCACAAGTGAACTTAGTGAAACTATGTTAAACAGTGGTGTCACATATATGGCCTGCATACCAAAGTGGAATCAGCTAAGGTTCAATTGCCTTGCAGTTTGCATATTAATAAAAAAAAAAACTGCAAAGAAAAAACGAGTTTTAAACATTTACGAAAATATGCACACCAATCACTGAATAAGCGACAAACTTTTGCAAACATCAGTCCAGATTTCATCATCATCCATTATATCTACTGTCTCTCCTCGGGACATTTCCAAAACAGCCCATCCATGTGCAATAAATCCATAAGTCACGCCATCCTTACTGTAAACAGTTTGATTTATGAATATGTACTTTGTCGAGGGGAGAGCTGAAGCTGATATCAAAGTATAAGAATGTGAACAAAATATTTTGTTTGTATATGATAAATAACAATAGATATTTAACGCTGCAGCTGAAGGGTGTAACCCGCATACACCCACTGATACCTGATAAGTAATCGTGTCATTACTGGGACGCACTTTAAAAGCTGGACGGCTCATTAAAATGCATTTGCGGGGAAAACACTGAATTATTAATCATCTCTCTCAGCGTCTTGTACCTTTGAATCCCAGTCTTGCTTCGACACCTTATAAAACACTCCTGCAGATCTGTGTAAACTGAGATTATGTGATTGATAAACAGACTCTCCTGATAAAACCTCTTGCCGGGTTTTTATCTGTGTGACTGTGTGATCTGTGGAGAAACGTGACCTCCCAGTCGCTTTGCCATAAACTTCTTGATACTTCTTCTGACTCTGCCAACCTATTCATTGCTGGCAAGATAATCCACTTGTTGAATAATCTAAGTTGAGCTACAGGTGACTCACCTTTGTTTGGAGCTACAACAACACAAAGAGAAGGAAAATTATGATTTTTCTTGCATTTAATGATCTTATCCAAAGAGAATTCTGCTTGATATCCAGTATTTGGCACCATTACCTGTTCAAACATTCAAAAACAGTGTTTTGCTCTTCGATTCTTATGTTTGAGCCTTAAGATGGTCACACCTTTGAAAATATTGCATGTTGGTTTGCACTCAGGGATGAAGTGATGTCAAACGACTCCCAGCTCGGTGTAATCATTACAATTTGAGCAGATCACACCCAACCCCCAGTGACCTTTGACCGTTTGTAAAGTTGTTGAATAATAAATTTGAAAAAAATGCAGGTCTGTGTTTGTGTTGTAAACTGATGTTTATTACTGTATTACTGTTGTGGAGACACGTCTGTCTGCACATCCAAGTGATGACACTTCACTGGATTTGTGGGGACAAAGATTTAAGGACTCATTTGGAAATGCAAAGTGATTTCAGGCGGGTCACGTTTGTAGCGCAAACTCAGGTGAAGGTTAGGGTTGGGCAGTCTGCTGAGTCTGCAGGACCCAGTGGGCCGATGCAAAGTCCTCAGAAGATGGGAAAACACAACAAAGGTATGCATAGATTTTACTTGTAAAATAATTTTATTTTTCAAAGTGTATTCAAAGCAGACACCTTCAGGCTACTTTCTTATAACTTCTCAAACACTGTAAGCCTTCTGAAGAACGTATCCAATGGAATCACCATGGCAACAAAACAAAATCAGCTGTTACCACACTCACTATATAATGTTGAAATTTATTAGTGCAATCTCATGACAGCCACAGTGATAACACTGACATTTTAGAGGTCAATGCATAATTACAAGGACGGGATATTGTATTTATTTAAAACAATGCAAATGCAACTACATTCAAATATTGTTCTGTTTGTACAGCTTGACTTATAACCCTGTGTTCCCACACTAGATTTGTTAATATGCAAGAGTGTGTTCCTTTTATATCATTTATGTATGCTGCCAGGGCCATGAAGAGATGAATAAATCAAGCTAAACATGTGGGTAGGTAACTTTTCTGGTTGACTGTAAGGGCATGGAAAACAATGACAAAGAGGAGTTGTGTGGATGTGGTCTAATATGTTTACTTCATTGGGAATCTGAAGAACTGAAGAGGAAGGACCAATAGCAGGTGTGATAAACAGACCCTAAAGAAAGAAAATTCACCAAAACATAGAAAAATGTAACATGTGGAAACAGTTTTCCGATTAAATAAATCGTCAGTGCTGGAAATTCTTTGGTTTGGCAGATTTTATAAAATAAACTGTGATCCTCCTCAGTTGTGGTTTAAAGTGATGGATCTCCCTGCAGGTTTTTCTGATTGGGGAATCTCCCCAAAGCCACTGAGATGAGAGGATCAGCCACTTCTCTCTTCATCGGATGGCTTCTATTAAATCAAAGAAGCAAAGCAGACAGGAGCTCGGCCCTCTGTGGATTCATCACTGAGCTTATCTCTCTCTCAGCCACCCACATAACTAGGGGGGTCAGGCCTCGCCGGGCCTTGCTCTCCTCCGAGCTTTCAACCAGCGAGGCAGGTTTGATCTGCTGCCGCCTTGTAATTACATCTCGTCAGTGGTCGTCTCAGCTCACGTAAGTCAAAAACATGTTCTGTCTCAGTAATCGAGTGCAGTGGAACAGACACGGAGAGCATGAAGAGTCTGCAGAGCATCAGCTGTCAGATAAGAGCTTCAAATTGAATAAGAAAACTTTTATTCGTGGACTTTCAATTCAATGGCCACGAGCTTCTATTTGTAGATATGGAAACTAGAAGGCTGCATCACTTCCATTCAGCATTGTAATGAAAAGTGATGCAATCTTTTTTTACCCTTGTGAAAGAAGTGTTTTCACACAGCACTGACATCATTTGAACACACGAGGACTGACCAGTGACCTTCAGCCGGTGAATTCACATGATTCATGTGACCCCCCCCCATCCCCCACCCCTCCTCGATTGGAACACTAAACATTAAGGAAGCTACTGAGAGCTACTGTGAGGGAGGAAACTCTCCGGAGAGCTGAAGGTTGTGGTCTGAGATCATGAGCGTCGATATCTGGAGCAGTGAAATCTGACATCCGCTTTAACGAGAAGAATAATAGAAAACGAGGGAGGCCTCTCAATTTGCTGGAAGATTAATGGACCATCTAAAATTGCTTGCAGAGCAGCAAAATGAGCCGAATAAATTTCTTGTCAGGGCTCTCGAAATAACCCCCGTCTCTGCTCGGTGGATTTTCCTTGGGTTTCTGTTGCGTTTAGAAGAGCTGCGCTGTAATTACACACCGTGATGGATTGGGGTCTATGAGGAAAACAGCACAAGAAAACATGATCTGTTATTTTGGGGCAAGCGGATGGGGGGGGGGTAGGATAGGGAAGGAAAACAGCCGTAGCCGGGTGTCGGCTCATCACTCCCACGGACTCTGTCAGACTGAGGCCTGGAGGAGGGAGGCGGGGCTGGGGAGAGGATGCAACCAGGAAGCGGGCCTGGAGGATGAGGACACTGTGCCCATTCACTCACTGCGACTCATTTTCATTTCACGCGCTTAGAAACTCTGATAGTCAGATTCAGAGTTCACTGTGGTTAGGTTCTTGTTTCAGCTCTCTGTACACTTCCGTCTGAACACTGTTTGTGTGTCACGTCAACTCTGCACAGTCACACCAACAGTCGGCAATAGTTGAATGGATCCTCAAGTGGCATTTTCATTTTGTCTGACCTTTGCCGACACAAACAGTTTGAATACGTGACAATAAGACTGTGATAGACTTAAGATATGTCCGTGGTGTAGCCTGCATTTGCTCATGGTCAAGCAGGATAACGTGGTTCAGAAGATAGACCTGCTTCCTCTGCTTCCTGTATTCCTCACCGTCTCATAAACCATGAGAACCTCCTAAACTCTTATTTTCTCACAGTAATCGTTTTTTGTTTTTTTTCCTTCACAGAAGCAGTGCAGATCTTTCCAGGATCGCAGTCTGGTGCTCTTTATCTCTGCTCTCTTTGATGCTCTCATTACTTCACCCTCGGCATCAGTTTCCTGTGATTTGAACTGAACGGAGAAACTCTGGACCATCTGCACATTATTGTGGTTTCTGCAGTGACTAATGCCCTCCTATCAGATGCACACTCACTCTTGATTGGCTCACTACAATCAGGGCTGCAGTTATTCCCATTTGATCAGATCTTTTGACTTAATATAATATCCTGCAATAAATTGAGTATTATGAATGGTGTATTAATAGCACACCACAATATAACGCACTTCATTCTGGACACCTTGAAGTTCATCGTCAGTGAACTCACTGACATGTTTGTGGTCATTTGTCTGCATCCGACGCATTTTTTTGTCGCTTTCAACATACTGGTCTGTGTTGTTTTAACAGACCCGCTAATCACCTGAGAGCAACATGCAAAGTGACTGTTTGGAATAAGTGAGTGAAGGCTTTTGTAACAGGGAGTGGATTCGGACATCTCGATGACAACAGAGAACTTGTTTGTTGACTACTGAAATACTGACGTGTAACAACTATCGGCTGCTGATCGGAGCAGCGAGTTCAGTGAGTTGAACTACTATTTGACTCTGCTGTGCAGAGCTCTGGTGAGCAACAGTTTATTTGAATCGGGAGCGATAAATAAATAAATAAAGATCCAAAACATGCCAGGCATAACATCCCAGAGAAGCAAGGATGGCAAACAATGAAATACAATAGTAGTGTTTCTGTAGAAAATGTCTACAGCATATTCAAAAGCATGCTGTGAGAAAGAGACAATTTTTGGTTTAACATACCTGTTTATGAAATGCACATTTAATTATGTATTGCCATCTTTCTTTTAAATCTGTTGTTGAGTACATTTATTTTCCCAATCATTACTAAAACTGTGGTTTGTTTCAACACAGAGACAGGCTTTTTTTGGGGGGTAAATCCCATCTATTCTTTATACCGCTTTGTCCAACTCAGGTTTACATGGTGCTTCAGCTGGTCCCAGTTCACCACAGGTAAACAATTCTCCATCCAGTGGCTGCAACTACATGTGGAAGAAAAGCTGTACAGGAATAAATGCAAATGTTTCCTGATTTATTTTGTCAGTTTTTCAGCCATACAGATCATTGTACATCGAGCTGAGCGTCATGAAGGCATCTGGACTTGTGGATTTTCTCCTTTGGTGCCCCAGGAGGATGGTGGATTCAGAACATAAGGACATCCCACCGCATCCATAGAAAAAGTGGATATTTTGTTCAGTAGCTTAATTTGTTGAAGACTTTTTTTGATGAAACTTCAACTCCCAGAGGAGCGACTCCTACAAACTTTTAAGCAAATCCAGTTGCATTCATAGCAGACGTTCCCATTGCATTACATTTCATTGTCTGACATTTTTGTACTTTTTAACTTTTGAAAGAAACAATATTTGAGCCAACGAGCCCCTAATCAAGGGTTTTGTGTACTTTATTGTGTATTTTAATGTTCTTTCTTGTCGTGCCAGAAAAGTGGATCACTGCAATATTCTACATGCAAGATGTTTAGACCATGTTTATCTTGGTCAGTCTGGAGTCCTCCATCAAAACAAGCACACTGACGAGCACACAGCCACTTGCTGACCCCCGACGCACACTGGTGACTCTCCACGGGAACGATCACAGAGGAAAGGATCAAATCGAGCTTCATCGAGAAGAAAATATGGCTGCAGAACTTTTCTGATTACAACAACAACAAAAAACAATCAGAGTGTCAGGAGTTTAAAGCAGCCCTTTAAACCCGCTGTGCTACAGTAAACCATTTCCATTAAGCCTCATTTAATGCTGGGAGCTGGCAGCGGCTCAACTATTCTGCAGGAAAGAAAGGTCAGACAAATAAACACTGAGGCAGGCCGCAATTTTCTTGGCAAGTGGTGATTGTTTGTCGGGATGATTGTGTCCGCTGCCATGGCAACCGCAAGTTTGTCAATAACAGGAAATGAAGAGGCTGCATGTTTCTGTGTACGCTGAGTGATCACTTCCTTTTGAAGACATGAAACAAAATTTACTCTCAGCTCAACCTGGGCCGTTGTTAAAGTTTGTGAAGAATTGCACGCAGAGGAGACTTATGAAGACACAGAAGAGAATAACCAGATCTTTCAATGTTATTAAATACTGTGGGAACAGGGATTGGGTTGGGACATATAAGTTAAGTCTGAAATTAAAGCTGTATGAAATATTTACATATTTTATCTCAAATTTATTTATTTTCTTCTTTTTGCTACCCTAACATAATTATCATAATGATAAAAAAAATTTTGTTTATTTCAAACAATTTTTTAACTGCTTTTTAGCTCGTATGATAATTTGTTGCTATTTTTTCCCCAATTAATTTATGCATTTTTCCACATTTTTCTACCAAAACATTTTTAAACTGTTTTTCCAACTGCTATACAAATGACTGCTACAAAGCTTCTACAATTTCTAGTATACATGATCTTTAATACTTATAGTTATTATATATGCATTTGAAAACAATCCATTGAATTTGCTGTGTTTACAGAATCAGTAAATAGGTTTATCTCTGCACATGAAAAATGTATGTTGGATTGAATTTCCCACTTGTTTCTTTTTTTTTAGATTCAAATTGAGTGAAGTTCTTGATATGTTGGATATATACTCAACGTAAAGAGTATTTTTACCCATATTTTATCAAGACAGCACTTCCGGCACCTTATATTGACATAACAACACATGATCCAATTATGACCGATCAAAAAAACACAGTTTTTCATCCATAATTTTCTTTCAAAATTATTGTTAAAAATGATAGCAAAGACACACAATTATGTTCTCAATACTTGTGAAAATGTGGGCTCTAATGGGTTAACACTAGGAAACCAAAAATACATATTTATTTTATTATTTCATGAAAACCGAGTCAGGACATCCTACCTGTTATAAATTTGTGGCTTAAAAATTTGACATGCACTAAAATGAAAACAGGTAGCCTTTTGTGCAGATAGAGTAGATAATATATCTCACACAGAAGTGCCTGTACATCATCAACATCTGGTTTTTAAGCTACAGTATTTCGCCTCCTAGATTTCCCCTGAGCCCTGAGATTTGTTGCACTCACTTGCTGCACTGCAAACTGCATCACATAACCTGCCTCATCATATTTCGTTCATCCTTGCGTGTTTTTTCCAGGTATCTCTCACATCCTCTCCGGTGTGAAGTTGCTCCTTGTCAGAATCCTCCTGCCACACAAACAGATAATTGGTGATTGGATGTGACGACAGCAGCATCAACAGCTCCGAACCAGCTTGTATTCTTGTTTTACAACCTGTTTTTATCGCCTTAAATTTGCTGTCAAAAGTCACTTTGCTGGAAGTCGTTAGCTGCATGGTAACCAGCAGAAAAACAGGCTGGGTTGAATTAAGGGTTGTTGTTTTTCTTTCCAAAATGAGCACCAATCCAATTTTCGACAGTCGCTTTATATAGAATAGTTAAAGGTTGGGGATTAATTTCAACAACAGCACCAGCATAGACCAGTGGTAGCAGAGTAATCCCATATATTTTAATGACTTTCAGCGCAGATTGTGAAGTCAAAGTTTTCTGAAAGCTTGTCTTTCTTATCATGTGTCTCAATTCTGTTGTGGAGGTTTCATTCCATGTCCTGTTTTATATCCTGCATTTCAACCTTTAGAATTACAAAACACTGTGTCACTTGTCTACTGAGGGGTCTTAAGCTGTCATCTGCCTGATGATTCTAATTTTAGACTCATTGGCAAGTCTGCAGAAAACACTTTGCTCTCTCTTAATAATTGTTGGCTGACAGTCAAAAGACAGAGAGCTCTGACCACAAACAACATAAAACCAGACACGAATCATCAATAAACTGATGCTCAAGATCAAATTAAACAGCCAAAGTTATTCTTGGAGAGGAACCATGAACCTTCTCTACTATTAGCTTTTAAACTATTCTTGCTTGAACATTGTCTCACGTACAGCTCCGCCTTTTTAACATCAGGAATTTTCAGTAACAACAAAAAGGTTTTGGAATGTAAACATGGTCCCAGTGAGTGAGTGCCTTCCACCTAAAGACTGGCAAGTGTCCCTTGAGGGCCCCTTGTGGTGAGGAGGATAACTGCAGATCTGGGCCAGTCGTATGATTCCAGAGAAGGGAGTTGGGTCAAGAAGTGCTGTGAAGAAGGACCTTCTCTCTGGGATAAATTTCACTGCTCGTGTTGATTTGGCCTCTTTCTTTTCATCATAACTGGAGTGGAGAGCACGGCTGGAGCCTGTATTGACTGCCTGGTCAATGTGTTTTTGTTAAAAAAAAATACTCGCATAAACTACGACCATCTCAGGTCTTTTCTCTCAGTCTGCCACAGTCCCCAATCAACACGCAGGATACCTGGAAATACCGGTTTATCATATTTTAAAGCAGAAACCTCAAATATGCTCAGTGTCAAAGGGTGGATTTTGTTTGTTATCTGCGACATTCTTTAAGGCTGCACCTGTGTGAATGTCAACCAGGTAAAAGGTTATTTTCAAGACACCTCAACCATTTCTTCTGCACTCAAGCACCTGAAAACTGGGAAACTTTGGAAGCTCCCGATTTCCTGTTTTCATCACTCACATGTCGATAACAAACAATCAACATCACTGAAGAACTGATGTGTCGCTGTTGTCAGAGTCATCTCATACGTCAACTAAGAGGTTAAACTGAAGCTCAGGTGGTTCAGTTTATTGTCCAACAGATGGTTCAGTTTATATATTTTATGTACATTTAATGCATGAAGTAAGTGTTTGGCATCATCGACTGCTTGTCTCATGTCAGGCTTTCGGTGCAGCCATCGTCTCCTTCCTCTCCTTGGCTGCACATTGTTGCAAATTTTAGTTTAGTTTGACCTTTTTCTGTTTCCAACTCCTACTCTTGAATGCACTCACCACTGAGTCTGTTCATGCCCACACCGTGTGCATTGGATAGAGAGAACTCTTAGTTTATTCTAAATAAGATACTGTAACATGACATGCTTCTCTTTTTTGTCACATGAACGAGGTTGCAACATCTCCCACATTTATTTGGGGAGTTTGTAGCCACTCTGGGGCTGTTTATCCTTATGCTGTTTTGTTTATCAGCAGCTAAAATACTAATTGTAAAGCCTTGGAAACAACTGTTCTATTCTTTTATTTCTCAATATTATATGCACGGAACAATGAACTGCTTGTATGAACAGAATTAAATAAAGTGGCATGAAACAGTGACTGGCAGCTGCTGAGAGTTAGAAGGTTTTTTTTTTGTATTGCTATTGTGACAGGTTGCAACACCTGTCACATTTTGTTGTTGTTGTTGTAATTGTTGTTTTCAACATTTTTCAGAGGTTTGGACCCACTTTGGGACACACGATTGAGAAATTGGCATGCAGGTACTAAAGCTTGTAGGCAATCCTCCTTTTGGAACTTAAAAATATAAAGATATTGAAGATTTTGTAACAGAAGTGTAAATATGAGCTCAGTTTCAAAGGGTTCATTCTGTCTCCTTCCTCCAGAGGTTGCAACTGGCAACTGTGTGCACCTCCACTGGGTAAAAGGCTCTCATTTGTCTACATATCTCAACTACTTCTGCTGCATTTATGTGCCGGGGAACTGGGATATTTACCAGTTGCAAAGACCCCATTTCCCAGTTCACAACATTCACACATCAAGTCTCAGAAGTGCTGAATTCTTCCGGATGTCGGGAAAGTAATGAACAAGCTGAAGAATGAAATGAAGCTCAGGAGGTACAATTTATTAACAGATCAGTTTCCAACATGGGGTCCCAATGGGGGAAAAGAGTGCAAAATTTTGTATATTGTGAGGTTGTCAAAATCAGATTTGTGCATGTGAAAGAAACCCAGAACAAGACACTTTATATAGAATATAGAGCAAACATCTTCAACTGCCTTTAATGATTCTATTTAGAAGCTGTTGTGAGACTGCCATCAGCTTCCACTATAATGTTTTGACAAATTGTAATGCGTTCCTACTGTTTTGATACTTGTCTGCAGTGGTGATGTGCCTCTGATCTCTTTTCTATTTCTGTTAGCGATCGGAAGGTGAAAAGAAGTTTGGTAAAAACATTTCTGGGATGAAGTTAAACATCTGTGCCGTGAAAAATGAATCGACCGCTCAAATATTTACTCAGGTTGTAACGCATTAAAAATATCACTAATAACAGAAATATTATTGATTTCGTCCCATTCATCTTTGTTTTATTGATTTCATGTGCTTTGGCTTTACCACTTGCAGTAGCTGATTAGAAACTGGACAGTACAAACATGTCCGACAGCGTCGGTTAAATATTTACACTTTGTCTGGCCCAGAGCGGGGGCTCCCTCATCCATCTCAATAAGCAATCAAAAGAGCACAATCGAGTCTTTGTTCACTGGGGTCCACGACTCCGGCAGCCCACAGTCAGTAAATCTCTGGGCTGCAGCCCTGAAGCCAGCATCCACTGAACCCAGCACAGCAGCTTCCATCCTCACTGTACATCGAGCTGCTTTTCACTGCAAAATGTCAAATAGCTCGTGACCGCGGCTCTGTAATTTAGCACCTGCTGACAGCCTCTCGGTTGTTCGTTACTTTCCCGCTGGTGCCTCCAAATCTCTGAATGTGTGAAGGTTTTCTTCTCATTAGTTCCTATATTTGACAGTTCTGTTTTATTTCAGTGCCACTGGGCCTATTAAAGCTGAGATCAGTCCTCAGAGATGTTTTTTTTTTTAATATCTTTTAGGAGCATAAATGGCACCACACCAAGGCAAACATGGGATTTGTAGTTGTTAGATCTGAACTCGTTTGTCAGCTTTGAGGAACTCAGTGGGTCTGTCGTCTCACCTCGGTGTGAATTTGGCCGGGAGTCAAATCTCTCACACATCTGTAAGCATTTCCAAAGGAGCAGCTGCTTTCTTTTCCACTTCTCTGCCTTTTTAGAGTTTAGAGTAGGTGGACACAAGCTGAGCTGCATCATCAGGCTTCAACTTAGACAAATTACGGCTCGTTGACCTGCGCAACACTTGGTGATTACTTCCAAAGTCTCTAACAGTGAGGCTTCGCAATGTGATGAAACATCAAGCTCCCGGTCTTTATTTCCATTCCAGATTTGAGTCAAAGTAGCGTGTCAGCACATGTGGAAGTTTACGATAATCAAAAGATACATGGATGAAATCACAGCTCAACAATGAGATTTTTCCACCCAATGGATGGACTTTGTACATAAAACTTCAACCAGTAATGGTTTGTTCATTCAGTAATTCTTGTAAGTCAACCATTGGGTAACTTTTTCATTATATACTTTTTACAGAACACTTTTCCGAGGCTTTCCAAGTTCCTAAAGCACTTGCCATTATTGTTCGTTTCACTCATTCACACACACACACACACACACACACACACACACACACACACACACACACACACACACACACACACACACACACACACACACACACACACACACACACACACACACACACACACACACACACACACACACACACACACACACACACACACACACACACACACCACTGCCATGCACAGCTGTCATGTAAAGCACTCAATCCAGGACTAATCTGGGGTTCACTGTCCTACTCCAGGACACTTGAACCTGCAACCTTCCCCACCCTGTGGTCGACCCGGGACTCGCCGGGCAGATAAGCTCTCTCTATTTGTGCAGGAGCAGCTTGTGGATCCCCGGGAAGAGCTGAAGGGGCACAGGGATGTTTCAGCCTCTTCACTCTTCATACTGTCAACATGACCCCATGTGGACAAAGCAACAAAGATGACGAATGAATGGAAGGATATCATTCGAGACCCACTGGCTCAGCCTCTCTTAATCAATAGTAGACGTGAGAAACTGTTTATTCAAAAGGTTTTGTAAGTGCAAGAGAGTTTTACTGTGACGACTTGGCCAATCAGAGGCTGAGGCAGGCCTGGAGCCTTCTCCGGCAGCAGGAAAATAATTTATTGTAGCCGTCTTTGTAAAGGTCTAGCTGCAAAGAAAAACATCCACATGAACTTCCTCAAGGTTTGCACGTCTGGAGGGTGCAGCCAGCTCTCCCTGTCCAGCGCTCCTGACAGGACATTTTCATCACACAGTGGTTTCCCTTTGATTCTTTTAAAAGCTTCATGGCTGGTTTCAGTCTCAGCTCAAACTGCATTTAAATCCCCAAGTCTGTAAGAGATCATCAACCAAAACTGCTTTGAATGGTCACTTTTTGATCCAGTCATTGCCTCAGAAATCCCACTTTAGAGGCATCAGCACACTAATGATCCACAAAATTACACGTTTGTGCTTTCTCTCTGGTGAAGAGAGGCAGCAGTGACCAGTGGTGGTCTATAAATCTTAACCAAGCTTGCATCATGGTCAGTCATTAACTGAAGTAGGTTGGATGAATAAGAAGTCATAATGTAATGGTTTATTAAGCTTATAATAGAAAATATGGCAATAATCTCAGAGGTGGGTTCACATATAACCATGAATCTGAAAATCAGTGAAGGAATGGAACATTTTAACAGCTTTACAACTCAGCTGTGTAATCAGGTCCTCCTGTTGTATTGGTGATTAAATCAATCAAATTTCGCTAAAAAGGTGGCTTGATTTCAAAAGAGAAAAAAAAACAACTTACTTTGCTTCTCTTAATTAATGAGATACTGTATGTATTTCCTTCATATTCAGAGATCACCAGGAAATTGAGAGATTTGTAACAATAATAATAAGTAATCAGTAATAGAGCCAGACTGCCAGAGTCTGTTATTCCAATGTTGACACTACCTTGGAAAATGGGAACTTCCCACCTGGTTGTGATCCAAATGTCTAGCTGCATGAAGGCACCATTAATGCTTTACTTGCAAAAATGTGAAGAAAAAAGTATTAGTAATTTCTCATTATTAATGAAAAAAGTTGGCAAAGATATACAAAATCTGAGTTATGACTTTATAAAGCATTATTCGCATAATTAACAGCGCAGATGCAGAAGTAATGAAAAGCAGAACTTATCTTCTGCTATTTAAAGGCTTTTAAGTCTTTAGACACAGTCAACTCTGTATGTATCATACTTTGAAACTGTAACGTTTCCTGCAACCTTTTGAATGAGCTACTAACGGAGCCCCATTGGAAACTGTCCTTTCTCCGCTCATTGCTCCTTTTTGATATAAAGTTCGGTTAATTTTAAGAGCAAAACAATTCCCCAAAAAAGTTGAAATTCCAAGAAAATTATCTTGTTAATTCTTGCACAACAGTAGTGGCACAGGATATCCTGCAGGGACATTGTGAGCATCCCAGTGGTCAATATACAAACACCATGATTTGAAATTCAAATTACTCAGGGACTTTGCCATATGCAGCCCTTTACAGTACTCTCTACCTTGAAATAGCTCTAGATTTAAGAATTGATGACTCTGACAGGCCAGTAAACTTTCCCATGTACCATTTTTAGATTGGTGGGTCTGAATGATTGAATCATGGCGATACAGCCATGAACTTTCTTTGTTGGCAAATGGAGAGATTTGCTGAGTGAATGGAAAAGTAAAAAAACAAGTGAGATCTAATGATATTTATACTTCACCATGTTCAGAGAGCCAATCGACCTTTTCCTTAGGACCGAATCTGTGAATGCCAGTGACGTCAAAATACAGTCAGAAGGTCATAAATCATCCAGTGCTCATGTTTGTTTATCTGCATTTCCACAGTCTCACACGTAACCACTCCCACAACTGCAAAATATTACCGTGGAGGCCTGTCAACAGTTTATACGCCAATGAGTGCAACATAGAAGTTGGATTATGCAAAAAAAAAAAACAGATTCTATATCAATACCAGATTGGATCATTTTGTTTTGACAGTTTGATTCTGTGTCCCATGTGTCTCATTCATAAACAAAGATCCGAACACGGTGGCCTTTATGTAACAGCGTTGAAGAATTTGTGGAAAGTTGAAACTGCTGGAGATAGACTGTATTTTGCTTGCTGCTGCCAAATTTATCTCCACAAGTATGGCAGGTGGCCATGTTTGTGGTCCTCTGTTGTTCTGTTTGGCCCATTAAAAATGGCTGTAATGTGAGTGTGGTAAATCAGCCGAGGGTAGGAGCTGTGTGACGTGATCCTCTAAATCCTCCTATAAAGTACACGAGAAGTATAGTTTTCCAGTAAAAATGCATCGTGTGTTTTCTTTGTTGTCAAGAGTCAAATTTGCAGCAGACAGTAGACAGGCCAGCATGACCCGACCTCCAGAAAACCATTCATTCAGCCCCCTCTTGTTAAAGATAGCCCTCCATTTCCTAATTGGTGTTCCAGATTTTGTAATTACCCCGTGTGATGTGGTTCATCCCAGGCAGGTCATCGAGGCCTCTGTAGGAGCTGAGGCTCCTCGAGAGGATCTGAGGCGCTGAGCACCAGATACTCTGACATGTTTTGAAGTGCACGGAGACGTAGATGGATTCTGACAAAGCAGGGCGAGCTAATGGATCCATCGTGGCGTGTGTCTGGGCCTCTGCTTTGTCCAGGAAAGTTTGACGGTGCTACATGTGTGCTCACTTTCACCCAGAAGCTCTATTGAACCAATGTTTTCTATTTGAACAGCATTGTTAGAGAAACTATCAGAGCTTAATCTGGTCAGGAAGAAGAATTATATTCACAATTGTTTCATTCAGAATGTGTTCGGCTATTGTTGGAATGGTAAATCATATCCTCCCGAGACCCAAAAGCAAAAGAAATCTTAAAATAAAAGGTAAAAATGAAAACACATTATATGAAAGGTTGGGACTACAAACAGTACTTTATTCTCATTTATGGTAACATTGATGAAATTACCAAGAAATTCAGCAACAATTAGCTGCTGCTTGGAAAATATGACATTTTGTGGATTCATTGGGTTGTACAGTAGTGTAGTGGATAGCACTTTAGCCTCACAGTGTAAAAACCACTGGTTCATTTCTGTGTGGACTATGCAAGTTCCTCCTGTGTATTCAGTGAAATTCCGACCTGACATCAAATATATGCATGTTGGGTTGTGTTAATTAGTGTATTTATATTGTCCAATCTTCTGCAGATTCACTTGTATTGAAAAATGCTAATGACCACTTTTACCATTGAGTAGTAAGTGTACAGGTATGTAAATACATTTCTGGGAATTGTAACAAAGCCGTACAGATGGAAAATTGCTCTAAGATTTGGTCATTTGTGATGATTCTTAGCATCTGGTGTGTTTGTACAGCCTTCACAAGAAAGACTCAGCCATAAAGTGAGCATAATGTAGTTCTGTTGCAAGTGTTTATGTGTGTGACACTACTGCAAAAGAATGAGGATGAAAATAGAGGTGTCTGACTAGTATTCTGTCCATAAAGTGGGTCTTTACCAGAGGAAAATAATTAAAAGGGCCTTGTTTTAATCGTACATATTATAATTAATATCACTATATGAGCTAAAAACAAACCATTTCCATTGGAAAATAAATCCTGTGTGAGATCGAGAACCTCATTTCCCCGTTGTAGTTTCCCCGCTTTTCCCATCATGCTTTCTAAATCAAACATCTGCTCAAATGTGCAGGTTCTAATCATCTAATCTCATTATGTCCTTTCGCCTTCAGGTTTGTATTACTTGTGTTGGAAAACAAGACAAAGACAGGATTGTTTCAGCTTAATTTGGAAATTCAACAGAAGCTTTAAAAAAAAAAAAAAAAAAAAAGTTTTTGCCACTGCTGCGATGCAGTAAAACAGCTCATAAAACACACAGGACTTCAACATGACAATTATGGAGGAACTGATTAGTCATGCTCATCACACACCCACTCAGAGACATTTCCCTGAACACGGCAGTGTTCGCTTTTTAAGGCCAGCCACTTTCTTTCCTGTTGCAGGGAACCGTTAAATTCTTGTGGCTTTCCTTGATCACTTTATTTCAGAGCCAAATGAAATAAAGTGTCTTGCGGTGCGAGGAAGTTGGCAGCACTATAAACTGTGTGTAATCCCATGGCGGTGAACAATCAAGCAGTAGAAGGGTTTGTTTTTTTTCATGTGCAGGAATATTTAGCCAGGTCTGAATTTGGAGTGTAACAAAGGCCTGTCAGACTTTGGGGGTTTTAATAAAGCACCTCTGAGAAGAATAAACCAGAGCAGTTTCATAACTGTAGTGTCGGGATGAAGACATGTTTTAACAGAACAGAGTTCATCCAAATCATACAAAAGTGAGAAATGTTCAAAATAGCTCGGAATGCCGCTCGTCTGAGAAACCCATGTCGCCGTGGCAACCGCCTCCCGATAACATAAACAGGCCTCGATTCCCTTGCCAGACAAATAAAAGGAGATTGTGTGTGTGTGTGTGTGTGTGTGGGGGGGGGGGGGTTCCCAAATGGAGGGCTCTGGACGGTCCCCCGAGATGGGCTTCCAGTATGTGAGAACACTCGGTGACCACTGTAGAAGTCTGTGGAATAATACGAGCGCAGCAGCTGGGGTATTCGCAGGGTATGTGTGCAGAGTTATGATCCTATCAGTGCACCCTCCAACCCCCCCTCCTTCTTCTGTTTCATCCGCCGTCTTTTGTTTTGGTAGTCATGTTGGCAGGAAGTGCACATGCAAGACAAGTTTAAGACCATATTTGATCATGTTAGTGGGTGTTGTAAATGCATTGCTATTATTTGGTGATATACTGAAAATGATTTATTTTACACAAGAAGATAACAAATATACAAATATAAAAGACACACAGGGACACATGTAGACTTACATTAATGTGCATAAAGTTGTGTACCACAAGGTATTGCAATCTGTTTTATTTCGTATCATTAAGGCATGTTATTTTATGTCGGTCCGCTTGTTGCACAGGATGCGGCTTCCCTCTGAGATGCTAACAGTTGGTGTAACTTGACAAAGAGCTCATGTGAGGAGGGGCGAGTGCAGTTTGACAGCTTGTGGCAGTTTTCTCTTGTCCTCTCCCATCTTTTGACCTCTCGTCTCAGCTCATCGACATTCCTGTCATCCCTCGTCCTCCCACACAGATTGCCTGCAGGGCTTCGGCTCAGAGACCCCCCCCCACACACACACGGCTTGTTTTCCTTGCATCCCGGCCGAGTACACACTGTCTCCTTTGTACACAGAGGGGCTGTACCCTTTTACCTGCTTGCTCAACAATGGCCGAAGCTGCCGTGACGTCAGTGGGAGTAGATGCATGAGGACGCTCTCACTGCGTCAAAAACTTGAAACGAGAAGAATGTTTTCTTCTCTGTGGCTGTTTTTTTTTTTGTTGTTGTTTTTTGGAGCATGCCTGTGTGCACAGTGGCTCCGGGCCCAACATTTGCTCATTGTTTTTGTATCTGAGCTCAATTACAGATAAAACTGAGGTGCAGCGCTCCTGCATTCACAGATAAATCATCACGCATGTTGAAAGAATGAGGAACAATTGCGATGGTTTTCATTACTTTTCTTTCTGTTTTATATTTATTTATATGGTGTATTCACATATGTAGGCACTCGTTTTTGAATGCATTTGTACCTTTACCATTACCTTTGTGTGCACCTGCAAATGCATGTGTACATACTGTATATATTTACAGATTTCATTGCATATATGTTGTTATGTATGTACATAGTGTATCTATGTATCTCAACAACTGTTGATACATTTTTACAGTTGTCTTTACATATTTACACACACACACACACAAAGGTGTGTACTTGTAGCAAGTGGCCTATGTAATCTGACACTTTGAAGTCAATTTGCACTCAAGAATGCTGCGTGTATTCCATATATTATATATTTTGGAAACTTTCATACTTCAAGTGCACACTCACACTGAGGCCCACATAAAGAGAAACACTGTACTCGATTGTTACAACCAGGTTTTTGTATCTCAATGGCCTTTAAATCGATGATTGAAATTTTGCTTGAATCTCATTTATATCTAATTGTGGTGTGACTGAACAGAGCTGTCAGTGACCCCGGGGGTCCGGGTTCATGTGTGTCTGTCTTCGCTTTCGGTTTCATGTTGTTCTGGGCTGCAATTGGTCCCCTTGTTTCGGGCGAACGTCTGACCTGCCCTCTTGCCCTCGTGTCCTGCAGCTTCCTTGTGACGAGCAGTCAGTGGTTAGTCTGCCCTCTCTCCCTGGCGTATAAATGTTTGGTCCACAGTCTTGTCAGTGCCACTCCGTCTCTTTTGTTCCGTCAGAGTCTCGTTCCAGCTTTTGTTCTTGTTTCCTTCGCGTCGTGACCTCACCTGCTCTCCACCACGTCTTTTGGAGAACCAGTCATACCATTCCCTGTAGGACTGATTCACCTGATGCTGAACTGAAAACTAAACTAAACTGTTTAACACACGCCTGAATCGAGCACTAAACCATGTCTTGAACGTTTAATCTGTGCTAGAAATACGTGCTGGATTATGATGTAGACAGAAAAGATAGTTGCTGCACTGCTTTGGCTTGATTTACTGAAGCATTACAGACAGTTTGTGCTTTCAGTTTGCATGAGTTCTATGTGTGACCACGCCACGAGGGAACGGGAGTCATCAGTTGTCAGTTTTGTGTGCATTAGGCCTGTTGACACAAGAACAATCTGCTGGAAAAAGTATTGTTTCCGTGTTTGTTTGCTTGAGTTCGCTATCGAGTGATGGAGCGCTGAGTCCACACAAGCACGGAATGAAATATGTGTTGTTGAGGAAGCATCTGACCAGGTCATGGAGATGATCCGTCACAAAACAAGAGCAACAGAAGAGATTCTGAAAGATTTGAAGAAGATTTTAAAAAAATCTGAAAATATCTGATAATAAAGTCCACAAATGAAAGTCGTGGAGAGCCAGATGATGAAATGACACACTGGAACTTCTTCATTAATCTCATCCCTCAAACATACACCTGATAATCCATATTTTAAAGGTACACGCTCCCATCGTGTGAACACTCTGTTGTAGCAGCCCTCCAACAATCATGAGCTCCCAGTAGACCTTTCTGTTCTGTCTCCGTGAGTTGGCATCCTCTCGACTTCCCAGCTTGCCAAACAGACATAAAATAACCCTAAAAGCTGAATAAACCGCCAGCTCTCATCTGGAACTACATGGATGCCTCTGAGCTATCCCTATTACTTCACGGACCTATTTCCATCACTCTTTGAGCCCCGTGGATAACTTTCCTGTAGATGGTGAAGGTATGCATGCCGGCCGAATTAAATCTGCACAGTGGAAATCTGCAGGAAAAACAGGAAAAGGTGACAAAAGAGGGAAAGAGTCAGGACAGGCGTGCAATCGCTCCAACAGCTGCTTCCCGCCTGTCTGAAGGGCGTGGCCGAGCATTATGCAAGAGATCTGACATCAGTAAACACACAAAAGCACATTTTGAAGGGGAGATGCTTGACGTGTTGCAGAAAGGACAGATGTGAAGGTCAGAAGGTTAGCGCAGCTCCAGCATCCTTGTATCAACTCTCTTTTTTTCTTTTCCTTAGCCTCACTTTTATCTGTTCTGTCTTTCATGAGGACTTCCAACTGACCCGAAAAATGACAGCACAAAGCCGCGCTGTTGCTCTTGGATTTGCAACCAAAGAGGCTGACTTTCTGAACTAATCTATGTTATGTTTTTGGCAGCACGAACAAGAGGGCGAGTCCAAGTAAAGCGTGTCCCTTGTGTCAATGCCATATTATACACCCCCCCCCCCCCCCCAATTGCCCCTTGCCATGTACTGTAGGTGTGAGATAACCTGGAAGTAAAGCCGGTCTCCTCGGGTTTGAAATATCAGTGAAGCTCCGTTTACCAGAAGCATGATAAAAATCCCTTCATCGTGGGCAAGACCAGCCTGGAGGGACCGGTGGGAGCGAGGGATACGGGGGGGATACGGAGTGTAGCAGACAGGGGAGGGGGGGGGTATCTTGGCTTCAAGCCTGGATGGTGGCAGCTTGCCATGGTTTCATGTCTCTCTGCTGCTGCTCTTGTCAGTTTGAGGCAGCAGTCGGCCCACCTGTGCTGAGCGATTGTTCCTGCGGGGTGGCCTGGGGGCAGAAACACACATGGGGGGGGTCCTGGTTTTTGGGCCGCTGGGGTAGCGGGGAGGTTGTGGGACTGGGGTCAAGAGGTTTGGACCGTGCAAACTTAGAGAGCTGTTTTTAGCACTTCAATATCAATATCAATTAAATAATTTCAATAACATTTTGACCCTTTTCTGTTTTTGTTTTTTTTTTTACAATTTTAAGCTATTTTAATCCATTTTTGTTGATTTAGCGGTTTTAGCCATTTTGACTCTTCTAGTTTGGCGATTTCACACATCTTTCTTCACTGTTTCAAGTAATTTTTTGTTGTTTTAGTTGATTTAGCTTTTTCAACCATATGAAGTTGTTTAACAATCCCCCCCCCCCCCCCCCCTTTTTTTTAAACTAACTTAGCTTTTAACCTAGCAGTTTAATTTTTTTAACCCATTTAAAGGTATAGTAGAGGATTTTCTTCATCCGGGTGGATCATCAAAATAACTGGTCCTCCCAATTGTCAATCATTCTGGTGATATATGACGTAAGCCCGTCGTACGTGCTCGTCCCTGCGCGCAGCTCACTCCACACGGTCCTCATCAAGCCGGTGGCCGACCCGACGCATTACTCTCGGACATTTTTACACAGTTTCACCCCCTCTGGTGCAAATCTTGTAAAGTGAGCTTATGTGAGCGATGCCGACTTGTGACTTGTAAACAGAGCGTGCACGAGGAGAACTGGGCTCGTGCATGTCTCTCGCACGCGTTTTAGTAGGCGTTCCGTCTCGGGAGCAGGTACAGTGTTGCGCATGCGCATTTTTTTCAAACGGTGGAGAGGGCGGTTCTTTCCTAAAATTCCTGAAAATCCTCCTGTATACCTTTAAGCTTTTTTTTTATATATTTTTGGGTTATAGCCATGTTAGTAGTTTTATCACATTTAGACAGTTGCCTTGCCATTCTTACATCATTCTAATATTAGTTTGTATATTCTATTACAGGCAGTTGGGGTTGGTGTGTGGGTTTTGGGTGTGTGTATGTTTGTGTAAGTGTGTCTGGGTGTGTGTGTGCGCATGTTTCTATTATATTTTATTTAATTTTTTCTCTTTTATGTGAAGCATTTTGTGTTGCACATATGTATGAAAAGTGCTCTATAAATACAATTTAATTTAATTTGATTTGATTTAACAAACATACTACTGTTGGTAGTGGTTTTTGTTGTTTCATGCTGCTTTAGACAAATTGACTTGTGAATGTTTTTTAGTTGTTTAGAAGTTTCACATAGTTTAGCTTTTTTAACCATTCCTTGACTCTTTAAGAATTTTCACAGTTTTAGCCAGTCTTACGCAAATGAGGATTCTAAAAAAAAATTTTTTTTTAAAGAAATATTAACAATTTAAACCATTTAACATCTTGTTTGCCAGGAGGAGGTCCTTTCAGTAATCTTATCACACTTGAAATGGAGGCCTGAGGGAGGATGTAAAGAGGCGGAGGAGGGAGAGGCCGACTTGTTCTGCTGTAACTGAAACTCTCACATCTGCTTCTCAGACGGCTGCTGCTGCACAGGGCGAGTACAAAAGCAGCTTTTTCCTCCAGTGTGGAGAAAACCATCAGAGACGCTGGAGGGACCGTGGATACAGATGGCACTGTCACTGTGATGAGCGGGACAGCGCTTATAAAATCCCTTGACGCCTTTTACTAATACTCAGGATCTGATGTAACTGTGCTGTTAAAACCAGACTTAGTCCTTATTGAAACCCCAGGCACGGGTGTGATTTATGTTATTAGGTGTGCACCTCCCCTCAGATGCCTGGATGAATTAAGGACTCTTGGCCCGAGCGAGGGCTCGCTGGTAAAATCATAACCATAACTGCAATGCAAATTTATTATCATAAGCTTTTCCCTGTGATCACAGCTGATCAGCGAGAATTTAGAAATGTGGAATCTAATTAACAAAAGGGCGCCTCAATAATTCATTCAGCCACTCTAAATGACTGGAAAACAAAACTCGGACTCCCAGGCAGTCTGGGACTGAAGTTAATCTAACCTGGGTGTGATCCAGAGCACAGAAAGCCCCGCACAGCTGTTTTGTAGGCATCAGAGGCAAAATGACACTTTACTTATGAAAGCAATGGAAAACATCCACTGGAGCTCAACAAATTCATTTCATATACTTAAAAACGGATTTTTCTTTTCATTGGCCTCTTCAATTTAAAAAAAAGAGTTACACGGAAAGTTCTGTCGTCCCCCTTTTCACTCTTTAATTCTTTGATTAAGAGATTTCAAGATATTTTTTTTATATTAAAAGCTGTCTTTTTTCACAATAAAGGGAAAAAATGAAATATTTTCCCTTAAATTCTCTGAATCTAAACAAATGTCAAAAAGTTTCAGTAATAGATTGTCTCACACTCCATCCTCCATTACATTGCATACATTAGCAAAATTAGTTTTTGTTTAATATTGCATTCAGTCAACCATCATCTGGAGCTGTTATCTTAACTGTTACTATTTCTCTAAGCTCCTGTTTACTATGTGTTACCCCATGGTTTTCTATTGCCCCGTTCCATCAACATTGCTGCTTTGGTCAGTCTACTGAAGCCTCTGGACATCTGTTAGAAGGGTTGAGTCGATGGAAGTATGCAGGATCTATTTAGGGAATAACATTCGATGGTGGAAATATTGTTTTATGATGTGAAACAAAGTCCCACTCTCTTCAATGAAAAAGGAAATGAGCCAAAGGAAAAGAAGGAGCCTGGGAGGATTTGATATCCACCTCATTGGAAAAAAAACTTTCGGAAAAGAATTTACCTTAAAAGCAGAGCTTTTTGTGTCCAACACCTCTAATGTAGAGCCACTTCACCCATGTTCAGTTCAGACTGAGGATTCATCAGCAGTCTGCAGCTCAAACAGACACATGATTACCTGGACTTGACCTGGATGACCTGGACATTTTAAACTGGTTTAGCAAAAGAAAATTAGTTTATATAATCAGGAGCCAATGAGTTTTTTTTCACAAATTAGAAGTGCATTTTAGCTCTCGATATGGAACCCAGAAATATGCAGAAATATCAAGATGACAAAGTGCTCTTGCCACAGTTTTGTGCTCATTTCAATTGGTTCTTTCATAAATGACTAGACATCAGATTTTAGCGTGGGGGTTGTCAAGCTTACGGACTGCAGACCAAAACCAGGATGATCTTGCATGACGTCGAAATTACGAAGAAAACTTCATATTTTCTAGTAATTTCTTGAATTTTAAGTTACATTCTTAGTAAATGTAATCTTTTTCAAGCTCTGTTAAAATATGTTTTAAATTTAAACATAGTATGTATTTGAACTAAAACAATACAAAAATATTAGGCATTATGGCTATTTGAAGGTTATTCATCAATTGTTATACTGTGAAATTGTGGCCCTTTCACTGAAATGAATTTGAAACGAAGACCATCTTCCCATAATTGATGTAACTGGTTAAAAACAAAACGACAAAAATGCATTGATAGTTTTATTACTGTGCACGTCACCACATTCACCAGAGTTGCTTGGTCAGTAACTCATAAAGAAATGTTCTCACTTCTGCAGGTGGTGGCAGTTATAATATATTGAAGTCCTACGTGTCTACTTATAATCACAAGAGATTATTCACTGATTCAGTCACCATCTCATGGCCACAGTCTGCTGTTAATGACGGGAAAACAATAAAACAGATCACATATATTTGGTCCAGGGACTCCACATGTACAGTATACCGAAGTGTGTTTGGTATCCAGGCAACCGGGCGGCCGGCAGGGCGCAGTCAAACAACGGCGTACAAAGATGACTGAATGAGGAGGGAAAAATGTTCATTTTTATGACTGAAACGATGACATAAGCTGTGTGTGTGTGTGTGTGTGTGTGTGTGTGTGTGTGTGTGTGTGTGTGTGTGTGTGTGTGTGTGTGTGTGTGTGTGTGTGTGTGTGTGTGTGAAACCACACCTGTCGTACAGTGAAACTCTTTGACATGTGACGTCAGGCATCTAAATCAACACAGTACACTTTGTCCACGATGTTTACTGAAGCAATGCTGCTCAAATGCTTTTGTGATCGATAAAGCTCTCTGCTCATGTTTTTAGATCCAGAAATGTGGCAAAAAATCAACGTGACTGACTATGACTTTTAGGTCCCATTTACATGACGTTTCAAGTGAAAACGCATCGATTTTGCATTTCTGTGCCACAAAAGTTTCGTGTTTTCACGACAACGCTTTGAAAAATAAGTGTGAGAAACTGAAAATACTGTAGTTGTAGGGCCACAAGTGGGAGCTGTTTTTGTAATGAAACCACACACACACACACACACACACACACACACATGCGGGCAGAGAACAATACGTCATAAATATTCTACTGGACCGACGAAGTTGGATTCTGGGTGACTTAACTATAAAGCTACCAAGCACGTAGGAGAACTACGCATGTGCAGGAGAACTACGACTTCAGAAAAGTCGCATTTCCCCCGTTTTCCACAGAGACGAAATGTTTTCAAAACATTCCACCTTGGTAGCTTTTTGTCCTTGTTTTCAAAAAGGGGATGGAGGCTCACACAGATGCCACTGGTGAAAGAAAGAAACAGGATGAAACCTTTAAAACAGAGCCTATGTTTAAGTCTTCAGCTTGAATATGTCTTCATAGAAATTATCTCTGTAAAAATTGAATTGTTGATCTACTACCTCTATGTCTCTACACAATATGTCAGACCCATGATGCAGGGCATCAAGCTGGCGGGTTCGCAAAAGAATACCAGGAGCACAAAAAGGACTAAAAAGGAAATGAACAAGATCATAGACACACAACATTAAGGAGCACAAGTGGAGACAGTACATATGCAAGATGAGAGAAGAGAGACAATGAGGCACAGCTGGCAACAATCACTGTTGATAAAGATGAGACACAAGAATGGGCGAGCTACCAGAGGGCGGACATCCAACGCAGCACAGAAACAAGAACCGTGGAAAAAATGAAACAAGACCCAGAACAACACAATGTGAAAACAAAGAATCAACAACGTAGAGACTGAACCGTCGTATAACACTACAGCAGATAGAATAGAGATCTTCCACTTGATGAAGTCTCAACTAAAACAATGGCTCCCAATGGTGGAACTTTCACCTGTTCAAGGAATAGTTTGTTGACGACATGCAATGAATTTTAAATATCCAGCCAGTGAGTGAAAACAAGTGCTTAGATGCAACGGACCTTCTCCCAATGTCAGTGAAATGCAATGTTTCATGATTGGAGTATTATTGGAGTCGACTCTGGACAGATGCTACGGGATCCTCCTTGATTCATTTCTCAATTTTAAAATGTCACATCGATCATTTCACATAAAAATGGTCTGCATATGCTCTCCTCACTTTGTAAGAAACGTGGTTTGAGGCTCAGATTCATGACTGCAACATAACGTATAACATATTTTAAAGTCACTTAAAAATTGCTAGATTCTCCCTTGTTTTATCATGCATTTACTGTATCTGTGCTATATTTGATATTCTGATTGAGTACATAGAGTAATTGGTCTTCCAGTAAAATAAATGTATGTGGAACACATTTAGCATACAAAATGAAGATAATACAGTTTAAAAAGTTGTATGACGTTAGGCTAATGAATGCTCGAATAATACCAAAACAAAACAGCAGTTTTTGTCATTATGCTCCTTTTTCTTTTACATGTTCTAGTGGCTTCAGCCATTTTTTCATGTTTCATTTATTTTATATGTATATTTCTTTGTTTCAACAGTTTTTGATAGTTTTTAGTTATTTCACCTGCTCTTACAGTTTTGACTCATTCAGAGATTTTAGTCAAATTTCAGATTTGTCTGTTCCGATCAATTGTAATTGTTTGGGTTAGATACCTTTTTAGCTTTTCTGGTGGTATTAGCCACATTAGCAATTTTATATATTTTAGCCATTCCAGCTATTTTACATATTCAGGGTGTTTTAGCCAAGAGAGAATCTACTTTTAAAAATAAGTATGATATGCAAATAAATTTTTTTAAGTATTTATTTTTTTGCATATATTTATGCAAACATTTTAAGGAGCATCAGTTGCAAAAATATATTGGTTTTCTTTGACATGTGCAACTCCGATTTCAACAAAATTTATGCTTTCGGGTTTCCACCCTGAAGGAGGAGCCAGACCTCACCAGTAAGCATCTACAAAATAAAAAGTCAGATAAGGAACAAAAGAGCACCACAAACTCCACCATATTTTAGTGTTGGTTTATTGCAATTCATGAACAGAAAAAAGAAGTTCAGAATCTGTCGAACAGTAACACAGATGAAGATCGGAGGGATTAAAAAGACGAACGCAGCAGTTGTGACTTCTACGAGGAGCCCTGCAGTGTCGATTAAGCCCTACAGTGTACAACAGGTAATAAACAGTAACAGTCATACCATAATACGCACATTCTTAACAGAATGACTTGTCTGCGGTGTCTTAGTTCCTACCAGCTAAACTATCGGCTAACGGCAACAAATATAATACTTCGAATAGCGCGTCATCTCCCGGAAAAATAACAGCAGGGATACTTCATTGAAAACAACAATTAAAATCTTGATGGCAGACATTTATACAGCTTACGTTGCCTCGTTTGACTTCCTTCACACTCTGAGGTGGTAGTACGACGGCTGATGAAATTCGATAGGACATAAATTAAAGCAATAAGCACGTGTTTGCCCAAAGCCTGATCCCAACACCCTCCCCCCCGTCTTTTAGATAAAAGAAAATAATCGTGTGAAATTTCTGTTATATTAAATTAGCGCAAGGTATCTAATCATTCCAAATAAAAATAGGTTACTTACATTATTATCAAAAGTGTATTATTCATATTTTTATTGGGTTTAAAAGCGTAATGAAGCTGCCTCGTTCTCATCTTTTTACAATATGTTGAGACTTTTTTTTTTTTCTTAAACAGAAGCATTTTTTTTTTTTGCCCACATGAGGAATGTTGTCAGGCTGCCAAACTGTAAATATGGCTTGTGTAAAGGTAAAGATTTCTTGGCAAAGCGCTCCTGAGCACCACCTGTGCATATGCAGGGGAAAATTTCTCAGCCAGCCTGCATTTCGCTTTACCCACAATGCACCGTTCCGTGCCTGAGAATCACAGTGATTTGTTTGCAACGTGCATGTTTGCTCCGCTTTGTAGGTGAAACGCAACGACAAATTTAAGACCTTTGTGTGTTTTTTTTTTAGGCTGTTGGAAAAATGTTATCGGAGCGCCTAATGTGGGAATGCGGACGGTGTCTGTGCCCTCGTGGAAATGTTCTATTTATAAACCACTGATTTCTGTGATGCCAGGTCTGATTCAGGGCAGAGCAAAGGAGCGAGAGGGAGAGAAAGCGAGAGAGACAGAGGGGGGGGGGGGGTTGGGGGGTCTGGAGCAAAAAGGCTGGTCGTCTCAGGAATGAGGAGGAGAACGAAGGCTACAGCTAATACTGCGGCCGATGGTCAGTGGTGTGCAGAGAAGAGGGGGTGAGGCGGAGGGGACAGAGGTTCAGGGCTCGGTCACGGCGCTGGGCTCCTTCTCATAGATGTAGCTGCCCACGCCACCTGTGTTCACGCCTGGAAAAACCACAGGGAGAGCAGTGGGTGAACAGAGAGGAGGGGTGGGGGGGAGGGGGTGGAGGCAGGAGAAGGTACAGGCTACAAAACATCCCCCGAGTGTTAGAACCTCAGGCTGCAGAAGCTGCTCAAAGCTCAGTGCCGGCACACATTCTGTTTCAAGTGTGGCTGATATTTGGTGGGATGACGGCTCCCCCTAGCGGTTACCTTTGGGCCCGAACAGAACGGCGTAGCAGGGTTTGTGGCAGTAGGGCTGGCCGTCATGCTGCAAAGAGAAAACACACCCATCATAAAACACATAGATTTAGAAAGAAAAAAAAAATGGCTGTAAACTCTTTTTTTGTGTGTGGCTTTTTTTTTTTATTAAAAATGGCTGTCATGGTCACATACACACAGGATGTGGTTAATGTGTCTTGATCTTGGTAGTACTCACATCATTTACAAAAAAGTTCTGAAATACACTCAAGTAACTATGATTTCTTAACTTTGGGGGTGTTGGTGGCTCAAGCACATGCATACATTATAAGATCAAACTCAACATATGCAGGAGACATTGAAACCATTGTTATAATGCGTCTAATGTAAATACAGCATAATTATTAGCAATACCGCAGATCATGACTTAATTGTATCATAGTCTAAATCTTTTTAAAACAAAAGAAAACCGGGAATAAATTATCTGGCTTCTCTTTATGTAAAACACTGAATTCCATTCAAATGTTTCATTCAATTTCGGGAGCAAAAGTAAAAAGATATACTCACATACCTAACCCTGAAAAACCTAATCGGTGTTTGAAGTATATATATATATACATATAAAAAGTACAGTGACAAAGTTGTTTTGGCTTCGGGTCATTTTAACATCTAAAATAAAACACAGTTTCATTAGAAACGACATCCTGTGTTAAAGACGTCTTTAGTGCAAAAATTCTATCATGTCCAGGATTCTGAATAATGTAGTATTCAAAACACAGAGAATAGTAGGAATAATAGATCTTGAAATACTAGAAACCGTTGCATTGTTCAGGTTTTTTAGACCCTGTTAGAAATGAACATAAATCAAAGAAACCTAGAGCAAAACAAATAAACTCTTACTATATTATGAGACTGAAATCCTCATTTTAACAAATTACAGCGAAGAAAGAAAGTCAATGCAAGCAACCTGACCAACTAAAAGAAGTGGAGGATAAAAAAAAAAAATTGGAATTAGATTTGTGCTTGAATTCATCGTGTTAATTCAATTTCCTCTGCGTTTCCCTGAAACTTTTCTTGGTCTCACCTCTGCGTGGCTGCCAGCAGACAGAGTCTTGCTGCACCTCTCACAGCGCAGGCAGGGCCGATGCCAGTCTTTACCCAGCGATGTCACCTTCTCAGCTACCATGAAACACACACACACACACACGCACACACACACACACACACATGCAAAAAACACACCTGTGAGAAAACCGCTTTGCAGGTTCACACTTCCTCCCCCCACTCCACTTTCCTGGAAGTGTGCGGCTGCTTACCAAAATACACCTTCTTGTTGCAGCGGGGGCACAGGTTGGCCTCTCCGGAGAAAGTGGTGATGCCTCCAGCTGCAGACACGTTTCAAACACATTAAGTCCAATAGAGTGGAAACGATTCATTCAATTGATGTGCTGCTTGTATTTGGAGTTAAAATCGAGCGGACACATAATTAAATGTGAAAAAAAACTTGGCAGCTTTTAAGTGGGAATTGAGTATTTAAATATTCAAACACTTCTTTCACTCCTTCCCACAGGAGACAATTATTATAAATAACAGAAACGCCCCTTTTGTTACATCATTTTCTAAGGACTCTTATTTACAGCAGCCACAGGATGGGAAGAAAAGATTGTTCCAGACCTTTCGACGGTGCCTTGGGTGCGAACACTCGCTTATCTTCAGTTTTGGCAGCTGAATCCACGCTAGTGGAAGAAAGGTTGTTGTTTGCTGGAGTCTCGTACACATAAGAGCCTGCTCCTCCGATGTTCACGCCTACAAATGCAGAAGAGATGAAGACGTTAAATGGAAAGAAAAAAATATATAACTGCCAACACATATCAATAGACCATAAATAGAGCTATGTGTTGGAGAGATAAAGCATCATCGGAAGAATATGTACCCATCAAAAACAAAAACATATGAATAAAATATTAAAGGAAGAAGTGTAGATGTGTGTGTGTGTGTGTCAGTAGACATAAATCCAATGCATATTTTTTTATGACCAAACAGAATATTACATTTTTCTTGGCCGATAATATATTCAAAACCCAAGTTAATTACATTTTGATTTTTAGTACATCTGGACAAATACATCCATTAACACAACCATCATGGTAATCAGAAATTTTTAATTACTCCATAATAATGAACTAAAAACAATGCTCTTTAACTTGTTTACTCTTAAGACAATGGTATTGAAAGACTTAAAAACTTTATTTCTCTGCAAGTATTTGGATAAACTAATACAATTAAAGTATATGAATAAACATATCAGTACCTTAACCGTTCTGAAGCCACCAAAAACCGACTTAAATGACATTGCTTGTTTTTAAAAAAACAACTGACAACAAACTAAAGAGTGAATGTAAATCTGGTAATGCAAGGTGGTGCAGTGGTTAGCACTCTCTCTCTCACATCACAACAGGAATCATTCTGTGCATGTGTGGACTTCATCCAGGTACTATTGTTTCTACCCAGTGTTTGACGTTAAAGGGTGTGGCTGTTAGTCCACAGTTTGACGTCGCTTATAAATAATTGCAGCTCACCTTTTGGCCCAAAGAGGGCAGCATAGCACGGTTTGTGGCAGTAGGGCCTTCCATCGTGCTGTGGGAGAGACAGAAAAGCATCATAATTAACCAACTGAACAGACAAATCATCATAGAAACAAACCTTCAGTTTGCAGAAGGAAAAACTGGACACGACAGGTATGACAGATCATATTTCCCTTTGTTGATTTGGGATTACGGTGAGTAAGATCAGATGACAGCGGAGAAACCGTGTCCAAAGATGGAGGCTGCACTTCTTTTTGTCTCCTTCTTTAGAGATGATGTCACTGTCCCAGGTTGCTCGGACACATTAATGACACCGGCTGTCTCTGGGAGACGAGTCTCTGTTGTTGAATTTAACGCCACTCTTCAATGTGTCTGCACACGCGTGACCGCCGATGTTTCCACTTGCAGAGGTGGAAAAAAAATAAAGAGGACCGGACTGAGACATAGATGGCCCGTTACTGGTGCATGCTGGGAACGCGGCGGTCACCAAGGGAGCATGTGATCAACTCGGGTTGGGGATCAGGGCTGGGAGCCAGAGTGGCCACTGGTCCAGAGCCCAATGCCCATAGATGAGAAGAATCGAGCAAATGCAGTGGAAAGATGCCAAGGCCTGGGTGGCAAAGTGCTGATAAAGAAGGCTGATAATAGCCACAATGCCACTTGAGCGCCTTTTCTCCTCAGAGATGTTGTGGCTCGAAAAAAAGAAAAGAAAAAGGGATTGTTCTTTCACCTTTAATAATGCATTAACTGTGACAGGATCAGCTACTGTTAAAGCAGCCACACTCCCCATTCACACATCCCGTCCGACGTTTATGAGGTCTGTGAGGGGCCGGATGATGGCGGCGTGCCGTGACAGAGCGTCCTGATGACTTTCTCAGGACCGGACACACAGGGCTTCATTGTGAGGAGTTTGGTGTTAAACTGTACAGCTGCGAATGTGGAGCGTAGAGGCAAAAAAGGAGCCTAAAAATGGATTATCCACTGCAGCACAGCCCACTCTCTGCCTCCCACTTCCTCACATTGATATTGGTCGCCTCCATCTTTTCCTCCTTGTTTGCCCAATGACCTTCCCTCATATTGAGACACAGAGCTTAAAGAATTCATACTTCAAAAACATTTAAAGTAGAAAACAAAGACGGTGATGTAAGGTTCTCATTAATAGTGATATTATTATGGAGAAAATCACAAGTTTGTGGTTTGCATAGTCTTTATCTGTCTTTTTTTTTTAATTACATTTTGAGTTATATGGCAGACAGGACAACTTCTGAATGGATGAAAAAGTCGCGATTTGACCAAATTGTAGAAATGTGAAGAAGTTTGCCAGCCGCCACTAAAAGCTTACTGATATTGAATTGGCATTAATGGATGCATATGAAAGATTGTAGTTTTCATTGTAAATATAAAATCAGTGTTGCTCTACTAAATCACTCCTGTTACTAAAGGCACTATTTTGTCTAAGATTCATTTTAATCTTGAACTTTTCTATATTGCTAATATCAAGGAAAGATCCATTGTGTAAAAAAATAAACTGTGAGCTTGTGACAGCCTGGTTACCACAGTTCTGCTTTGGAGACATGTAAATATGCGGTGGTGTAACGTGGAGAAGAAACACACACAAACAGCTGCAAGTAAAGGAATGTAACTTCAGCTCCTCATGACCAAACCCTTTTGTGTGTATACTCCGATGTGGTTTTAACATTTTGTCTCCCGTGCTCAAGCAGGTAAAAAACAAAACAAAAGAGTGCACCAAACATGTGCATTCAGGAAATTAAAAAAAAAAAAAGGACAAAAAGACTTAAGCTGCTATTCCAGTAGAATTTACGCAGCTCAATAAGGAAGTAGTAAAGAATGTGGATCTGGTCCAACGTGTTCACTCTTTCAGAATCCTCAAACTATTGTTTTTTTTTTTAAATGTTTCTTTTATTGATTCGTATGCTGTTTTTCTATGTAGTAAGACATTGCACCCTTAAAATAACGACAAAGCACTAAACCTTCTCTTAAAATTTAGTTTTAACAAGTCAATAGGGCAAGAAGCTTCTAATTTCTCTGAATATTCAATGCACCACATCCATGTCTGACTCCACTGCAGGTTATTGGGTTTGCAGAAGGACACGAGTACACTTGTTATTGAAACAATAGAACTGTTGCGTGATGCTAAATCTTAGAATTGCTGATCTTAGAATTATTCCTACTGTTTCTTAGTTGCTTCTTATTTTGTTTTTGTTTTTTTTGGCTGACAGCATTCAATATTATCCACAAATACCTGATGCCCTTTCAATAAAAGCAAGTCCTCTTATTTCTATAAGAATTCTCCAAAGCAAATGTTTGAATTGGAACATTTACAACTTCAGGACCTTTGGGATTTACAGGTGTTTATCAAGTCCAGGTGTTTCAGCAGGGTGTTGTGATTTGAGAAATGACTCAGTGCTGTGAGGGGAACGTGGCCTCGATCGTTTTAGGGTCACGGATAACGAGTTGTCGCCTCGCGTCATGCAGCCTGGCTCTGTGCCACGTCCAGCAGCCTCGGGCGGCTTCAGCCCTGAGACGTCAGGCCACGCTGGGCTCCATCCTGTCCCCTCCGAGTCCTTTTAAAGAAGTCGTGCGGCACGGCTTCGGGGTTCATAACCTTCTGCATACCAGGACTGACATGACATCAAACAGCCTCTCAGACAATCCCACACTCCCTTCATTTTTAATTTTTTTTTTAAAGTGAAATGCTTTTTCCCCCCCATTTCCATCAAGGTTTTTCCTGCTGAAGTCAGGTTTGTGGCATGACGTTGCAGCCGGGGGCGGGGCTTAACGAGGAGGATGGTGGACTACATTACTCTAATCATGCAGAGATTATAGCGCAGCAGTATTCTTTGGGGTCAGCGGGGGGAAAAGCTTTTGTTTACAAGGGGCTGAGATCACATCCTTCTTGAACTGAGAAAAAAAAAAGAGCCGGAGACTGAGAAAGGTGTGTGAGTGATCTCCAGTCATGTACAGAAAGACTGATATTGAATTGTTGGCCTGGGTCATGAGAGGAAAAATAAAAAGGGCAAGATAAGAAAATCCCCAGGCTGAAAGTGCCAGATAGTGAGCAGTGCACAGCCGGGAGAATCTGTGATGTGACTGCAGTCCGATTATGTAAGACCTGGAGGAAGGATCTGAAAACAACGCATCCTGCAGGACTTTGGGTTAATATTCCCGTGAGGACAAAATGTAATGACAGATGAAACAAGACATACAACAAGGGAGGAGAAGAAAAGGATGTGGACTCGGCAAGATAACAGCACAAAAACAAACAGTCGAAGTTCAAACAACCAAAACATTTTCAATTGTGTCCGAGTTAATGCTACTCTGTCAAAATAACCAGTGGTGGGTTTTTAGTTATGTGTACAGCCAGTGTTTAACCTGCATCCCATCTATCCATCTTCTACACTTTCATTTATCCAGCTTAAGTTCAAAGGAAGCTGGAGCTGATCCAAGCCAAGCCTGGGGGAAAGGCAGGGTACATCCTGGACAGGCCGCCAGTCATTTGCAAAGCAAACATGCAGGGCAAATGAAAACAGATATACATGACTTTAGAGTCACCAATAACCTAACAAGCACGTGTTTGGATTTTCAAAGGAAGTCCAAGAGACTGGCATCGGGAGAACATGCAAAGTTCAATTTCAAACAATGGATGATGATGAGGATTGATCCTTCAATCATCTCGCAAACTGATACATTTACAAGCATGGACCTGCTTGTAGGTTTAATTTGTGACCCTACATTGCCTGTGGGTGTGATTGTCTGCCACTCTGGGTTAGTCCTGTAATTACACTGGTTATCTGTCCATGCTGTGCGCTGTGAGCTTCCTCTCTCACTCACTTGGACAAATCACAGAAATGAAACACCTCTAGACGTGAATAAAAGCCAACATTTCTCAGTTTTCTTTTACTTCACATCACAAATGAAGACAGGTCTTCAGTAGCAAAATCCTGCAGGTGAACAGTTATTTATAGCAGGGAAATGACCAGAAAGATTAGGGTGCAACCAAACATTAGTTACAAAACTTGAAGCAAATTACGATGGATCTGTCAATCAATTATCAAACCGTGTGTAGGGGAATGCATTCTGGCTACTCAGCTGTGGTGGATCAGATGATCTGCATGTTTGATTTGGTTTTAAGGTGAAGGTTCTTCCTGAGGCAAACTTTCGGGGGGTGAGAGGAACCATAGTGAGTTCACCGTCACAAGATCTAGACTCTTATCAAGCTGGGACGTGATCAAAAATGTGAAATCACCAAATAAAAGCAAACAGAAGAAAGCGTAAACATCAATGCTCACTTGTTAATCCATTTGCAAGTGTTTTTTTCAGATTTTACTCTTTTCGAGATCATGCCAACAGATTGTATTTAAAGATGGAAACTGTTAGAACTAGACCAGATCAAAGTAAGCGTCCCATGTGTGATTTCATGCATTTGGTTCCTGTGTCTGGTGTCACTGACCTCAGCGTGGCCTCCAGCGTTCAGCAGCTTGTTGCAGCGGTCGCATTTGAGGCACAGTTTGTGCCAGTCTTTCCCCAGCGATGACACCTTTTCAGCTGCACGTGAGAGACAAAAGACAGAGGGAAAAAAAGGAGATGAACTAAGGCGTTCACATAAACCAGCATTTATATAGATGAGTCTAAACAACAGTCTTTATTTTCCCCATCAATTGTGTCGGCCTTTGTGCGCGGTAGAATGAGTCGTTCAATCAGCCGCCGTGCAGAAGGAATGACGTCCCTCATTGCTTCACTCCTCACAATAAAGATCACCCTGTGCTGTGCTCTGATAGAAACCTTGTCATGGTGCCAATTGACCGATTGTTTTCTGTGTGTGGCGGAGGATAGGAGGATGGGGGTGGGGGGGGTGTAGTGGGAATGCCCGTGTGCCACACAGGATGCTACCATGATGTCAGAGCAGAGTAAACCCAGAGTGGCGTGAGTCCCAGTCCAGCTGGGAGCAGCGGGGGGTGCCCACATCTAACCCAAATCCTTTGTGTTCCCCCGTCCAAACATCCACACACCCATCCCCCAGTTTACAGTAAAACCCATCCTGCTGCAGACAGACCCTCAGCCCCATTTCCGCCCCTCTCTTGTTTTTTTTTTTCTTTCTGCATTTAGCCAGACTGCCCGCCCCTACAGACAAACGACGGACCCTTATTATAACGCTTTCCAATAATAAATCACCCCTGCTTCCACACAATGGACCCCAAGGAGTCGTGCAGGCAGCAAAGGAAACACCTTCCCTTATCAAGGCAGGGCACAAATAACCGGATACATGAGCCTGTTTCCTACATACCCCGACTTAGAAATATGCACACACACATATATGTATCCAGCCATAAAGAGGATTACTTCCCACTGCTCTTCCTGTCTTGAGTTGTGTTCCCACATGTGCCATAATGTGTAAACATGCTGTGAACCTCCAGCGTCCAAAGAAAACATTCACGGTTTTGAACAAGAATGCCATCTGACATGCTTTATCAAGAAAAAACAAACCAAAAAAAAAACTGACCCTTAAGTTCCCTTGCATCGGTCAGCTTGTAGTGGTAAGACCTGGGTCTGAAACTGGGCTGTCCATAGTGGACAATGCATGTTCTCCATGGGCCTGCATAGTTCTTCCAGAGGTTACACTGGCTTTTAGGGCTGCATGATATAAGTTAACCATATAATACACGATAATGTTTACTATAACGATTGTAATACACCTTCAGTGGCATAGCAGTTGTTGAATTTGATGTATTTATTTATTTTCCCTTGATGTTTGTGGTTCTGACTTCTGGCCTGTTGTAGTCAGTTTTGATATGATGTTGAATAAGGACGTGGAACCAAATCTAGCTACATCTGATTGGTTAAATATGTTGAAATGCAGCGCACGAATGGACAGTACATTTTGATTTTGCGGTGACAATATATTTTGATTGACTGTGCAGCCCTACTCGCTTTGTTCCTAAAGACACGTTTTTAAGTCCGTCATGTTTATACCCTGCATTTTGCACAACATCAGATTGGATAGGATCAAACTGGCCCAACTGGAGTGAAAGTACTCAATTAATTCCAATTAATATAAAACATTGAGTGAGAATCTTAAGCAAAAAGGAGAACACATTAAAAAAAAAAAAAACACTCCAGTATGTGATAACATCCAGTACTGTAATCAAGTCTTTGTAAGCACTCACTATGTTTTGGCAATATGTGTTTCTTTCTTGGTACTTCCTCTTCTTTCCACAATCTAAAGACACTGGAATTAGACCTGGTGGGTGTGATTCTTGGGAACTAAGAACCTTTTGTTTATACGTTGTGTACATGTAATCAAGTTAAGTTTCTACTTCAGGCACGCACGTTAAGGCCAATTCAGCTTGACACAACAATAAATACAGTGCAAATATAAAGTAGAAATCTTCCCAAGGGTCGCTGTGGGACATCTGAGTGCTTCCTGCTGAGACTTGTTTACTCCCCAATCAGTTTTGCCGTCAGTTCCGCCTGTCAATGAAAACACTGAGACAAATGGGAAACAACAAGACCCCGGGGAGCATCCCGGGATGGAGGTGAGGGGGGACAGGGTGCAGTGTGAAGAGGGCGGTGGCTCCTATTAATGTGAGAGCAGAGGAATGCTGAAGTTGACAAAGGCAATAGCCGGAAATGTTAAATCACCCTTGAAGATGTCCAGAGATAAATCTCCATTATTCAATATTCTGCTCCTAAATCAGAAGGTGACTCAAAAGCCACCCAATACAAGTGGAGTTAACAGACATGTATGCCTGAGCAATTCATTTACCGATTCTTCTTTTTTTCTTCTAATGATCCATTTTAACAGAAAGCGTTGATACTTTCAACTTGTTAATGTCTAAATGGCAGCTCACGACTTGTCCCCACTACAACACAACATACAGTCCAAATATTTAAGTGTTGGATAACGTAAGTGTGATCATTTCAGCCTTAAATGCATTGTTGACCATTTTGAATTAATCGCACTACATTTACCAGTACTCAGTCACAGATGTTTGATTTATTCCACACAATCTACAAGGAAGAATAGTGGTCTTCATTACAGGGGGATTGTTTTACTGACGGAATATTTTGAAGACAAACTTTTTATATTGATATCAAGCTCGCAATCGTCCATCTAACATGTTTCAAAGTAATGCAAAAGGTAGCGTAACAAACTAGCTCACATGCTGGTAACTTCACTTTGCTGTTATCAGTTTACATAGTTCAGCTTCCTTCAGTATCACCTCCAGCTGAGAAGTTGTGGGTCAACAAATATTTCACATACACTCAACCTTTCGTATTTATATTATATTGTGTTACATTTTAAACTATTGTCAGGGCCATCACTATCAGGTCACTGTGGATACCGGAGACAGTTATTACTCAACAGGCATGTTGTTTGTTTTGTTTTGTTGAGTATGCAATTTGGAAAGTAAATAGATTGTCATTTTCACATGATATTTAGTACTTTTTATTGATGGATCTTTAGTGTTAAAGAAACCGAGCCTTCTTTAAGCAAACTGCAGACATAAGACGTGTTCTACCACTTGAATTTGTGCCAACAAGAATTTTTACAGTAGTTTCAACACCACAGTTGATATTTTACCCGTTTCAAACCATTTTGCTTGAGTTCATCTGCAGTTTATGGTCTCTTTTAAAGTTTTACTTGAAGTCTCAACTGCTTTAATACAAAATAAAACTGAAGTTGACTTCAAATGATTTCACTTTAGTTGGTTTAGCTTTTACAACATCACATATAATGTGAGATTATCCAACATTCAAACCTACTTGCGCATTATTCTTTCCCAAAATAAAGATGCACATTGAGGCAAAAGTTTGAGAGAGTCCAGTTTCTTGAGACTTCTAACTCTGAGAATTGTTGCAAACCTTTTAAACACCTTGAGGTTATATTCAGAGATCGTACAAACAATGCCAAGAGGACTTCACAGTGTGTGCTCACAGTGTGATTTATTTCTTCCTAAATGGGAGCATACACACATACCTCTTGACACTGGTATTCACGAGCGTTAAAATTGGAGTCCATAAACGTATACGGGTACTGTGTGTCCTCAGTGTTGTGCATTTATTATGTGTGTGCCGGACTGATTCATGAGCACGGACACACCTCCAGCAAAGTCTGAATCATCAGAGTATGAATGGACACAGACGTCAGAGTCGCACCAGTACGTCCTCTTTGCTCTGCGTGTGACTTTACACTGCTTAACAGCCCCTTGCTTTAAAGGGGAGCTGTTATTGTAAGAGGAGAGAGAGCCTGTCGATGTGTATTATATGTGGTGGGAGTAATAGGGTGGGGGATGTAAAGGAGATCTACATCTGTCCCAGATGTTTTTTACCCACAGCTTTCAGCGAGACTCAATCTTTATTATCCTTCACACGGCCCTCGTCACTTAAATGATGTCGCCAAATTTGCATTTGGGGTTTTATTTCATAGGGAAGCTTTAGAAAAAAGAAGAAATATATATATATATATATATATATATATATTTAAAAAAATCAATATTGTGTAATAACTGCACCATAGGACTGACGGAAGGTCTGAGCGTCCCAAAATAGCAAGCATGTGGGCACAAATGAAGCATGTGAAAAGCCACCCCATCTTCCTCCACCTCATTATTACAGCAACAACATGAGAGTAAATGCACCCACTCTTGTAAACAAACAAGCTCCCGTTCACAGGGGAAATCTCCCCGGATACTCACTTTTACACTGTCAACATCGATGAGGACGCACTAAATCCTTTTCGCCAATCTGTCTTCTCTCGCGACAACGTGCAATTTCCCCCACTCAGGAAGGATTCCCCAGTTGTTTAATGTAAACAGCTGACCTGCTTACGGAAACTCACAGTGGTACTAATTTTCAGCTCCCTGTGACTGAGAAAGAATCTATTGAGGAAGGTTTGACAAAAAAGTGGTTACACAGTTGATTGCACATCAATAACTGCAGTTCGTCATAAAATACTCGCGAAATTTAATACAGCATGAGCTATGTTGCTATTGAGGCAGCTTGCATATAATTTTATGGGAAAACCCGTCATTCAAATCTTACTTTACTCAATATCAGCAATTAAAAGCTGCCTATAGAACAATGAAAAGGGTTTTATTATGCCTGAACAAGAATAGTGGTTAGACAAGCTCCCACAGCAGACGACTGATCGCCTGACACCTTCGCACTATTTACACCGGATATTACCATGTGATTTCTATCATACTCTGTCACACGATCCAGAAGCAGAGGCCTATCCTGGTCGGCCTGTCTGGAATGCATTCGATGGATATTGTGACCGATGTGGTGAAATGTGTTTCCAAACTAGGGAGGATATTTGGTGGTTGTGAGAAGATCTTACATATTATGTTGACATGAATGACAGCGTGATGCTTGTCTCGATTTTGGCTGCAGGAAATCACCTTCCAGAGGAGCGAGTGTGGTGAAATCCATCCTGGAACTAAAAACTACAAGCTCACCCCAAGTCAGGAGGATTTGTGGTGCTCATGGCTTTCTCGTGGACTCGACTGCTTATTCTTCCAAACCACCAACAATCAAGCACCCTTTAGATTGTGCTTGGTTTCCATGTGAAACATCAGATGTATAAATGTGAAAGTAAATGACTTTTTACACTGTTGAAGGGTCTGGTGCACCACCATCTACAAGCGTCTCATTTCCTGTTGCTATCTGTGCTCGTTTATCGTGTCTGGCGACATTTTTAGCGAGCCGCCATTCACACAGAATCATTTAAAACTGCTTTTGACATCAAAGTGTGAGAAATATATCATGAGTCAGATGTTCAGCTGTCACAGGAAGCTAAACTACTGCAACAGCCATTTCCAAGCTTACGTTGCAGTGCTTTCATATCTGATGTTTTTAGGTTAACCCAGTTCAGTGTTGGGACCATGTGCAGTGTAACAGGGTAGGTGTGAACAAGACACTTACCGAAACATCTGCAACAGGACCAACCTGAAGAGCCGGTCTTTTCAGTTCTCCCCTGCCACACTGCGCTCAATCCCGAAACTCAAAAGTAGCTGTTGCAGAAGCAGCCTCAGGTAAGCTTGAAAAAGAGCCAATAACAACTTCCTCTTGTCACTGAACACCTGACTCATGATTTATTTGTCACATCCTGATGTCAGAAGAAGCTTTACCTCATTCTCGCCCCTGCCGAAAGGCATGCAACAACAGTCCCGTGTACTGGAAAGGTTTGATCTGAAAGTGTCTCGTTCCAAAAGGAGATCACGTAGGATCAAACATGGTCAAGAAAAATACCAACAACAGAAATTAAACCTGGAGCCGAACCGAGATTCAAAGCCTCAGCGATACTTTATCTGATATCCCAGTAAATATGCAACCATCAACTCAGTATGCACAAAGAACCTGGAGGAATAACAGTCATAGTGATGTGAATATTGTTTAGCATGTTGTCAAGCTCAGTAACCATGGATGCTCCACCAGCATGAACTGAACAATTTATCTAGTTTTGATGTTGGTCTGTACTAAATGGACACGTTAACTAGTATGAAAGCAGCTTCACCGATTCTATCCGCAGCTCTTGTCATGCTTGTTGGAGTCACACAGGGAGAAATGAACTTATGGTGACCTTTGAATTTGTAAGACTAATTAAATTTAAGTCCAAATCAACAGTTTGAAAATGGAAGAGTTTACCATCCAGATGGATGAGTAGATGAGAATAAAATCCTTTACTGCTTCAAAGGAGAAACATTTTTGAAAAGATTTTAAATAACTGTTTATTTTTTCCCATAACCCCGGACCTGTAAGGCTGAAAGGGATGATTTGGTTTGGCAAAACTTGACAGAACTGTCTTGAAAACCACTGTTTGTTTTTTGGCACTTTTCACACTGACGTAATAAATGTCATTAGTTCTACGAAACCTCAACAGATGAAGATGGTATTTTGTGGATGAGAGTCCTGGATAGAGGTCGTCACCAAAACCATACGATACCTGCATAACTGTAAGCTGCTTAACTTCATTTGTAAATTCCTGCACTAAGCTGCCTCTTTAGTCGGTCTTCCCGATTGCATCGTCAATATGGTTTAAATCAGAGAGGCAGCCTGCTGCTGATTCCTCCTGTCACAGTGAAAGAGTGGGGGAAAAAAAACAACCTGAGTAGAAAAAAAAGGTGCAGTTTCATGCAGAAATGAGCGCACCGACACAACCTCAGCTGCTGCGTTCCACCCTGCTCAGCATGAGTTAATTGACTTACTAAACATGCTCAAGTGCAAGCAATGCTTGATACGGACACAATTTGGGCCACCGTATTTACGCGTGCCAAAAGAATGAAGACATAAACCATTTCAGAAATGAATAATTTCAAATTTTACAGTTAAAACACAATTTCAAAACAGCAATAGTGGGCAATAACTGTTGAGAAAACTGTTTCTTTCCTTGTTTATATTCCGCCCAAAAATAAAAATGCAATTCTCATGGGAAAATGCCTGTCATAGAATGTGTTTCAGAGTTTGGAGGTAGAAGGCATTTCAACATCAAAAAGCTTCAACATCTTTGAAAATGAACTGGTCATGTGATCAAGTTTCAGCGTATAGGAGAAGGCGCTTCCAAAATAGAGGTGCATCAGAGGATTTCAGGCTTGTTATAATTAGATTTTTCTTGTTTGTTCAGTTACAGGATGCACTTATGTGCTGAATTGCATTAGAAGCGAGTGCAGGTTACACTCAGATCTCTAAACTGAGCAGCATGGAGGCAAGGCTCACATCAAATGGCTTACAAACACTATAAATGGACAGAATATCAAGCAACAGAACATTAAAAAAAAAAGAAAAAAAAAAGGTTTTCAAAGGGAAAACATTGAGGCCTCATTTCACCAAATAATTTAATTGCTTGATTGTAGCAGAGAGGAGACAGCAGAGCAGCCGGGGGACAGAGATTCACCCCAGGTCAGGAGGAGATTTGGTCTCTCTCTGACTCGAAGTTATGACAAATAAACAAGCACAGGAAGCCTGGTCAACATTTATTCAGCTGAACTTCCAACATGCAACGTGGCAGGAATTCCCACTAAGGGGTTGGGCCACTGAAATCACATATGGTTGCTCTCTTATCGTTCAATAATTCAATCAGGGTGCAACGGGGGGAAGGATCTAGTGTGCTTGAAAAAGAGGACAACAACATGGTTGCTGTAAGATCTCTCTGGGAAAAAAGGAAAAAAGCTGAACTAATGTGAGGAAACTTTATTAAAAACCATGAAAGGAGCCACTGCTGTATATAAATCCAAAGTTTAACTTAGCTTGTCACATGTGGGGCTGTTCTGCTTTAATTTGTGCATCGAATTAAGCTCAAGTGTCTCGTAACGTTCATGATGTAACCAGTGTTATTGTAAATATCACTGAATCATGGCTGGATGGCTTCTGTTCTGTTGCGCCCTCCGGTAACATGGACCCATCTGCTTAGCTTTTCTCCAATAAACCCATCCAAAACACACACACACACACACACACACTGCCCTCTCCTCTTTCCCATTCCCTGCACCCATCAGTGACAGCTGAGTCCACGCGGGTGTTTCACTTCTCGGGCTTTTGTCACAGCGGTGTGATTAACTGCACGTCCTGATAAACACAACACACCTGACTGGCTGGCTGGAGGTCTCAGCGGCACAGGGAGGTGCATTCTGTTCCAGAAATACATAAATAAATAAACAACTCATATCTCATGGGACTTGTAAGAGAGGGAAAAAATAAGACGCCCGCATTTCCTTTTCTGCATCCTCCAACTATTCTGCCTTCTGGAGCACAAGAACGTGTGACCTTTAACTTAAAGACAATGGCCATTCATTCGAACACACTGCGGCCGATTGACCTCAATGAAGCTTTAGCGTAACCACACGCTGAAAGGTACGGAGCCTTTATTAAAAATGGTGGCAAAATTAATTGAAATGTATCCGTTTATGGCCATCATTGCGTCGACATCTCAAGCATATATTGAGAGGCAGAACGTCTTTTATGTATCTTAACTTGTACATTTATGGTTAGTTTTTTATCGTTGCTTCATCTGAATTTTATTTTCTCAACTGAGCAAATAGATAATTCCAGAATATTGTGAAAAATAGTCCACTGCATAATGTCATTTGTTCAACAAACGATTGAGAAGATGACTCTAGAAAACCTGCGGACAGACTCGTTTCAGCACGACGAACACAGTATCCATAGTATGAAGTCCAGTTGCTCACATACTTGCACATGATTAACAATCCACTGGGAATGGGAAATGGAGTTTTCAAAGCTGAAAAAAAAGAGTTGACCTCTGCAGTGGTGTGCTGAACATTAGAATTGATTTGTCCAGGGTCGATGTGTGCGTGCAGCTCCCCGTGGCGCCGACTGTGATGGTGCAGTGAGGAGAGCTACGCTGAAAAGCCGCTGGGAAACGTGCATTTGGATCCGTCTCTCCCTGTGGCTGATGCAACCCCGGAGCAAAACCCAAGCTCTGGAGGTCGTCTGTCGCCTCAGTCAAGGCGAGGTTTCCTCCCCGGGCCTTCCCCCTCCTTCTCCTCTCCCTCGGCGAATAAAAGAAGCCGACCTCGTGAATCCTGCCCGGCTGACGTAAAGCGGAGAGTAGTTAACTCACATCCTGTCTATGCTGGTCAGAGGAGCCGCAGGCGGAGCGCCCTCGCCAACAGTTCGTCTCGGTGCCTTCTCCGGCCCTCCCTGCACCTCTGAGCCTGCTCACCCTGCGACACAGCGTCCCTGGAACTCGGCAGGACACCATGTCCCAGCCTTTAAACACCCGGTCTGCATGGGGAGCTTATAGATTGGTAACCAACTGACCATATCTCCAAAGGATGAAGCAGGCCTGTATCACCAGAACTGTGCCTTCAGAGTCACCCCCCCTTAATTGGATAATGAGCCTTTGAGGGGAAGACATCATATGACAGAGGCGTATAATGTTACATTACAACTCCTTTGAGTGAAATCATCTGAATCTCGTAAAGCAGTATAATTAAATTGAGTAGATAACAGCACAGTGCACTGAAGGAGCTTCATGTCCTGAGAAGGCAGATGTTTCAAAGGAAAAGTTTACAGTTGAAATTCTTCAGAAGCTAGAGTTGATTTTATATCACAAGCTTTTATTATTTATTTTTTTTAATAGTGACTCCCATGTCAACCCTTTTGGGGCAAAAATCTCGCCTGTAAAAGTTGCACGGACAGAAGGAGAAGAGAAATGCTAGAATGTATTTTTAGCCGACTTAAAGCAAACCATGTGTTTTCCAATCTGTGAAGAAGGAAATAACATAAACTGCTACAATATGACTATTTAAAACTAAACCGTAAAAGCAAACAAATGAATGTTGTGAACCACATTACTTGGAAATAACACAGTCTCTACATTGTCCAGTACAAATCTCGTAAATGTATCTTCATTTATGAGATTACTTTATAGGCAGCAATTAACAATTTTTTTCACTCTTGAATAATACAGTAAATGATCTGTTGAAAGTGACAGGGGAATGTCCTAAAATGACAACCTCTGGATCTTGTTTCAGTAATTAAGGCTCCTGGCATTCACTCCATGAATGAGAAACACATAAAGCTAAGCTTATTGTCAAGCTTTGCTCTTCAGCATGTTCTTGTACTCAACAAGGCCACTAAACTGGCTAAATGCAACATTGTGATTCTGTGAATAACAACTCAAATTAATCGGACAGCCACTCATAGGTGTATTGATCCAATTTGCATCCTAGCTAAGGTTGCACTAAAAGGAAGGGAGCACTCTGAACAAAGATAAACAATCACCCAGAAACACATATTTAAAGCCAATAATTGAACGGGAAATCAACTTTGCTTTACGTTCTTGCACGAAGTGTCACGTTCATCCATTCGGTCATTCACACACCCGTGGAGACAACTGCCATGCAAGACACTGGCACACAGCTTAGGGAGGACCCTTGGACACATGGCCAGGGCGAGATTGGGGATTGAACTGCCAACCTTGGCCTTGGAAGATGACTCCATCTGCCAGCTCAGCAACAGCTGCCCCAACCAACTCCCCACTGATGCTCATTCGATTGAAAAAGTGCCCAACATATGACATTTCTGTATCGCTAAGCTGGAACAACCAATAAACCATACGCTTAATGCATTCTCTAGTTTCCACATGAACCCCCAATTTTTCCACTTTAGACAAAATGTTTCTGCTCTCATACCTCCACCAGAAGCTTTTATTGGATTTGTGCCTGATGCATTGCATAGACATGCACCTGTCCACCCACGGTGCGGGGCTAAGAGCTTCAACACAGAGAGAAGTACAGAATGAAACCTTGTGGGGTATTTAGATGAATCGCACACAACCTACTTTGTTCTTCTGCGCTTATGTAACAGGTCATACTGCTGGAAGGCTTCACCTGTTATTCAGGGTGCAGCGGTTGACTTTCAGCACCTAGCCTAATGCCACCTCCATTAAGGGGAGATCATATTTGTGCCTCAAAAAGGGAAAGAAAAGGACCCTCATTGACTGGCAAACAGGAGCTGGTAGGTTACGCAATGGCACTGAGCAGGAGGCAACAACTCAAGAAATGATGTTACATAACTGACAAGGCACATTCACGCAGCCCACTGGGCAGCCAAGTGGAAAACAGGGTACTCTAGGGTTGACATTAGAGCTGGTGGAAAGGAACAAAAAAGGTGCATTGTGTGGACGTTTGGGGTAAAAACTCGACAAAAGGAAAGAGAAGGAGGTGTGTGGGAACTGTGCAGTGGTCCGCACCGCCAAAATGAGAGGACGAAGGTGCTCTGTCCCGTTTAGAAGGACAAACGTGTGCAAAGACAGAGAGAACCTTGTCTGAATAGAGATGTCGTTTCTCATTATAATGCATGAGGCGCTTTGGGAGTCTCCGTTTAAATAAAGGCGAGCCATCTCACCCCATTTCCCCCAGTCCGTGTTGTTAGTGGGGAGAAGAAGAAGAAGAAAGAAAAAAAAAACTCAAGGGAAAAGGAATTCGACGCCCGAGGCATCACCGAGTGACTGAAGAGGAGGAGAGAGTGCCAGGACGAGAGAGGAATTGGTGAATGAAAGAAAGAAAAGAGTGCGCTCACACCAGAGCACCATTAGCTCCCATTAAGTCCTCGTTTATTCAGTTAGCTGCACAAAGATACATTGCTCCCATTTGTCATGCACAGGAGTTGAATCACTCCGCTGAATTTGGGTCTGGAGTAGAGAGACTTACTGAGCCATGCTGTGCCGTGCTCACACGCTAGCCATGCATTTCCACTGGGGATGGTCACATGTCCACCAACAGTCCCTGGCGTATCATAAGCATCTCTGTCCTGACAGATGTTGAGACCACGAAGTGGACCCTGGGAATTTGTATTCAGCAAACACGACATTTAAAAAGTCGACTTTACTTTTTTTCCATTGCCAAATCTTCACTTCTGGTAGCAGAAACTTGAAAAGCAGAAGTCAACGCTTGCCTTTAGTGGCAATGAACGTGAACTGTCACCACTATAAAACAGCTGTCTGTTAAAGCAGCGAATGGAAAACCAGAAAGAAACATTTCCCTCAAACCAAAAGTATTTCCATCCCAGACTGTGGCTCACCACTGCCATTTGAAATACCGGTAGTGTTTTTTTTTTTTTTTTTTTTTTGCACAAGTAAAGATGAGAGTCAACTGCTGAAGGGCTTTTCTTCATCAGTTGTGACTCCAATCAGGACAAACCAGCTGGAGGACCAGGTGGGTAACAACAGGGTGGGCCACTGTATACGGCAAACCCTCGACCGCCACCGCAAGAAAGCAAAAATGGGAAAGAGACCATTTTCCTCTATCAGTAACACATGTCCTGGTGGAGTTTTGACATCTTTTGTTTTCCTCCCCTCACTTTACACCCCGATCTGCATCTGTTTTCCTCCACAGATGTGAAAATTCACCTCAGCTCTGGATTTCTCGTCTCTCAGTAGAGCCCGGAGAGGAGGGTGTGTGTAGGTGGAGCAGCTGAGCTCATTCTTCAATATCTCAAGACGCGCCACTGACATCATGCTGTTGCTTCTGGCCGTGGGCAGCGGCTCCGGGCTGAGCGCATCCTCCTCCCTCTGCTTTGTCATGGGTTTGAACAAAGGCTTCAATATTGCGCTGGTGTGAACACCTCCCCATCTCTTTCTCTCCACCCCATCCACGGTGTGACGTGTGCCCCTAATTGAGCACATCCTGAAACTCCTCGTAGCTTTTCATCATCCCCACCAGCCTCGTGCGCTCTCCACCCAATGCGACACACCCCAACCAAAAATAACTCCCACTAGGCAGGATCGCGGAACGTTACATAAAAAAATAAAAGAAACACACACACACATACGCACACAACATGCATCACTGAGGAGCTGTGTGACTCACTAGGCTGCGCCGCATTAAGGCTACATACAAATGAAAACACAGGCATCCATGAAAGTAAATCTTGCTTCTACAGATATTATTCCATGCCAATGACTGTCTGGACCCATATGATGAGCAGCAGCTGTGATGTTTGCTGCCACTCCTGTTACATAAGAGGGCTTCCATCCACTCGCATAATTGGTTTTGACCCCCATGACAGCTCTGATGTGTGCCGAGAAGAAAAGATCAGCACTGAAGAGTGGTGGCGGGTTTTTTTTTTTTTTTTTTGTTCCTCCTGCTCACATGGTACAGATAAACACAGAATCACTCAAGGTCCAATGAGGCAGCCGTGGCAGCAGCAGCATGCACCCTAAAAATAAACTGAGCATGATGCAGATTAACAGCTGTATTTTTTATTTTTTTTTTACGTTTAATCCCCTCTTTTACACATAAACATCTGTTATAGTGCCATCTTCCTCTGCGAGTGTGAGTAAAAGTTGGCGTCTACGTGGTTATAGGTGTTTCTGTTGTCCTATCTTTGTCTACAAGGATGCAAATGGATGTACATTTCACAGGTTTTCATCCCACTGACGCAGCATGATGTTGCTGTGTGCTCCTCTGTGAGTGGGCTATCTCAGCATATGGCGTTTTCTGCACTCTTTTGGCGAGCGCCTCCTTCTGCAGCCATCAACTGCCAAGCTTGGATGTTTACCAACAACAACAAATTGAAAATGGCACAGATCAGCGACTAAATAAGATAAATAATTAATTCAGACTTATGAGAAACCAGGGTATGTTAAGTCTTGCATAACTCACATCAGGTTTATGTCATAACAGAATTGATTCCATAGACATATTTGCTTTTGAATTTCTTTTGTTTACCTTTCACCCTCTTTGGCTCTGCAGCTTTCGGGTTTCCCAAAGTTTGCCCCTGTAAATCATTTACCCTTCTAGGCATCTACTTGTTTAAAAAAAAAAAAGACTAATCTGAGGAATGCAGCTGAGTTTGTGAAAGACAACTTTGGGATGTATAGGAAGGCATGGGATGTATGGGATGTGTATTAGTGGTGACCACTAATACACAAAACTCCTCAGGCCATCTTAAGCCATGTGGCTGCAATAGCAGACCACTGTCAAAGGATTTGGGATAAATATATTCAATGTGCATTTTTCAGTTATATTTCTGACATACGACATCACGTTTTTTTTTTCAGACTGTAATTCAGAAGATCATTCAGACGGTGGGGGATTTTGAGAAAACGTGCGTAAATTCTACGTAAAGACAGTAAAAAAGAATGAATGGGCATGCGCTACTTATAAACAATTTAAAGCCCAATTTGTGTCATTTTTATAAAAGCAATGATCAAAATTACAAATAATACACAAATAAATATGTAAATGAATATTTTAAAAAAATGATATTAAAAAATATCGATTACCGAACGGGATCACCATCATTGTCCCAAAAGTAATCCCATCCCCAACAAGATGATAAACGGGGCATCGCTTACCGAAATACACCGTCTTGTCACACTTGGGGCACTTTGAAGCCATGTCGAGATGTTGTGGTTCGGGTGAAAGTGATCTGTTGTTGGGCTTTCACTCTCTCCTCGGTGCTCCGGTTCCTCACAGCAAGTGTCACCGCTCAGCGCGCAGCGGCAGCCGTAGCGCCTATTCAACCAACGGACGCTCATTAGCATAGCCTCGCCCCCTCCGAGCCCGTCCTCATGGCTGCTTCAGGGACTACGGGAAATATTCTTACTCATCAGTTAACCGGTTAGATAACCTTCGAAATAAACTCAATTAATACAGCAAATCAAAGCTTTAAGATATATTGTACTACATAGATATGAAGTAATGGATTAAAGAAATAAATAACAAATACTCATAATGAATATAAGTTGTACTTTTAGCGAATTGTGGATTCATAACTGTGTTTTCCAAGTATTCTTCAATCATCCAGTTTCAAGCAAGACTGCTAAAGTTGGCACATCTCTGCACAATCTGGCAGCAGGCACAAATCTATAGTTTAAAAAAATCATCTGTCATAGGTAGAACCAGCTGTCACAGTAACACAAACAGGATTAATTTGGTTTTTTTTTTAAACTGACTTTATCTTATTCTAATCCCCCAATTGTGGCTGTCAAGAAAATATCTCAACTGTAATCTTCATATATTAAGACAAGATAAGATAGTATAGGATAGGATAAGATAAGATAAGATAAGATAAAGATCGGACTGTATTAATCCCACATGGAGAAATTCAATAATCACAGCAGCTCAACATTGCACAAATACTTAAAGACAGACAGGCAAGTAGACAATAGAATTGACTTGCTGCTACCTTGTTCTTAAAATGTTAATGTGGATATTTCATATGGAATACAGTTTTCAGTGTACCGTCTCATTTCTTGATATTTCCATTTTGATTCCTGATGCAATGTATGCATTATCCTCTTCCTAAGATTTCCTAAGATTAAAAGTGTTTTAACTAGGCTCCACATGTAGAAAGGAAAAACTACCAAAATCCAGAAATATCTTAACAAACAAGGTAGCCTTTGGTGCTTGGTAACTAGGGTTATTCGTCTATACAGAATAGAATAGAATAGAATAGAATAGAATAGAATAGAATACATTTTTATCCATGAGTGAAATTCTTATAATGACAGTTTTGGACTGCTGAATGGAGCGTAGCAGCAAGCATAGCCAGGGCTTGGTGGGGACACGTCAAATCAATATTTGAATTTGGTTTTTATGTTTACATTATAATTACAAGTAAGTAAGGCAAGTGTATTTATATAGCACCATGCTTTACAAGGAAATAAATTATAAACAAGGTGATGAAGAAAGACATGAAAAGGAGAATTAGTACATTATTTTGCAACATCCATTGTGTCTTAAAATGTATATGCTAGGAAATAAAAACAAATACTGATGCCAATACATGTTTAAAAAGTAACACGTACAATAAGTAGTTTTACAGATGAGTACGTTCTACTATTTTAGCTATATTTCTATTTCTATTTGTACTTGAGCACATCACAACGTCACACCAAAAAATAAAAAATAAATACAAAATAGAACTGACAAAAGCACATAAGAATACAAGGCATCCAAAAACAGCAGAACAAAACATGCAAACAAAGATTAGATGAGATTAGATAATCCTTTATTTGTCCCACAAATACATATTCATTGTTGCAGCAGCAGTGGACAGTAATACAAACAGTGACAATAATGAAAATAAAAGAAACTGTAAAAATAACAGTAACATTAATATAGAAACAAGATAATAATGTTGACAGTATTTTTATATTGTTGGTGGTGATGGGATTAAAAGATATTTTTGCACATAGGAAATAAATGTATACATCTGGATGTGTAAAGATCACTGAAATGTATTTCTGTATTTCAAATTTGCACTATTTTTGTTTTTTGTTTGATTGTTTGTTTGTTTGTTTTGACATGTCAAAAGGGCCACCACACCCTGAACAAGTCAAATAGAGTCAGCAATTAATCCAGCAATCGTGGCTTTAGATTCTCAGTGATTATTCAGTGAAATAACATTTTCCTTCTGCACTGATCATGTCTTCTTTCCAGAATCAACCAAGAGTCAGTCCAATTTGTTGTAAAAGTGCACCACAAAAAAAAAGAAAGCAGTCTGAGTAAATAACGTCTACCAAAGTAAATGTTTAGCTGGTTCCTGCTTTATCTTGGCGTTGACAAATGAGATCCTGCAGAATGAATTTATGTATGTTTTCTTCCCCTTGAAACACTTTCATCTTTTATAAACTATATTCACAGATAACAAATGTAATGCAAACAAAATTATCTATCTGATTATTTGGAAAAAAACAAAAAAACAGATGAAACGTTGTCCCTTTCACATGTTTCATGGAAGTACCTACCGGTATTGCCATTCCAAATTGCAGACTTAAACATGTGGGGAGGGGGGGGGGGGGGGTTTACAAGTAACTGCATTTTCCTGATTACTTTTAAAGCACTTCCTGGACAGATGCTAAATGAGATTACTGGATTTTATAAGGTCTGATACCGCCTGAAAACCATTAGGTTGCCATGTTTTTGCTGGCTGTGCTTTGTTTCTTTGCTGACTCTCTATTTCGTCCTTTTCCTCAAAACCTCCTCAAAGTTTTTCAGCCACGTTTTAGCTTACACCCGCTTGGCTTGTTGCGGTTGATTTTATCTGATTGTCTTCTCTTTCCCAATTACATTATAAAAACTGTCATGTTTTAGAAATATTGAATAAGACTACATATATATATATAACATTTGAAATTAAAATAAAGTTGATTTGTCCAGAAGGACTCAACTTTTTCAATGTTTCAGGCCGACCCCGGACTTCTTGAATTTCATGTTCTAAGTGGTGTGAGCAGTGCTTAAAGGCAGCATGCAGTATCTTCCTCTCCGCTCCAGCCTGTGGTCTGCCTCAACCAGTCAAGGCCAGGCGGGAAAGCTTTTTGGGCAAATGGTGGGGCAGTCCACCGGGACAAACACACACCCACTTCCTTTTTTTTTTCCCTTTTCCACACGAGGAGTAGGCTGCGTTTAGTTGAATCACAATGCTTTCTTTCAGAGTGAGTGACTTGTAGGAATTTGCCAGGCAAAGGAAGACGCTGAAACGTGGCTGGGGTGGATCAGCTTTCCCCTGAGAAGCCCTCCTGGCTTTGTGACAAATGAAGCCCACTGAGAGAGACGAGCGGGGCCGGGGAGAATAGCTCAGGAATCTCTCCGTCCACGATGAAACGTACTTGCTGAATTCTCCGATGATGAATAATTAAAAACACCAATTGACAAGAGATTATCAGTTCCTGCCACAGGGTGTCTGCCTCTTTCCACTGGGCCTCTTGAGATCCACTGAGATCATCGCTTTCACACATCAGTGCTGTCTGCTGTGTCTGCCTGCTGACACAGAGCAGGTCCTGGTCCAGGAACAGTCAGGCTGATATTCCCCACATCTGTGTCCCGCCTGATTAGCACCCGTCAGCATGCCTGCAACCGGTTCCTACTTCTCTCTGAGTTCACTGTTTTTACAAAGATGTCAGACTAACGGCTAACTGGAGGCTCAACGGCGGGCTCTCACAGGAAGAAAGAAAAAGAAAAAAAAGGAAATAAAAACTTTAGACCGCGTGCAGTTACTTTAGTTTTACAGAGGACACGAGTTCATTACCGTTCACCTCCACCTGGGTGCTGCGGTTGCAGTTTTGTGTCCAGTTCAGCCCCAGTGCACAATTCAAACCTGCAAACAGAGGAGGGGAGGTCAGATAAATTTCAGACCGAACTGGAGACCAAACTGAACGGTCAGTGAACACGTTGAGATAAAGAACGACTCTATTTCTCAAACTTTGATGAGTATCTAAAAACAGAGATTTTAAGGTTGAAAGATACAGAGCAGAACTGAATGATTTGGAGGTGAAATGGATGAAGCAGAGAGGTTGTGCTCATTAGATGCTTTTGAGGAGGGGGGGGTAACACCAGGGGAGACTATGGGCTGGACATATCCAGGTCACTAGTCTCACTTTTAACTTGACTTTGATCTGAGAGCACAGTTCAGACCAGTGGTGTGTTGCATTAGGAAACAACAGGGAGAGAACAGGAATAGACAGAAAAAGGAGGGGTGAGGTGGTCTGAGGAGCCTCAATGTAGACGACAAAGAGATAAAAACAACACTTTCTTTGACACATGCATATTTTATCTTTATTCCAAAAATAAAAAAAGCATGCTTTCGGGCACATCAATGACTTTATACACTTTGTACTGAGCCTGAGCTGCATTACTTGGCCTGTTAAAAAGAGTTATATAATGTCTCGTGTGGCTCGAGCTTGAGCATACATGTTGGCTTGCAGTTTCAGATTAATCACAGAATCCCTGTGTAACATCTTCAGCGTGTGAAGGCTGAAGGTTGATCGCAAGCAAGATGCAACACAGGGGAAAGTTTTGGCTCAGGTGAGGAAGTAAATCTTTCTCGAGTCAAAGAGTTAGTTCAAATTCTGTCTGTCTACCTCATGTGCCTTTGAGAACAACACTGATGGTTTCAAATAGATGCAACTAGATAACGCATATAAATGTACATTGTATTGATGAGGGTGCATTGGAACATTTACTTGTAGATCTTGAACAACATATATTTGTGTGTATTGCAACTATAGTTGTTTGCATATATGTATACGTAAGTATAGTTGTTTAGATTATTTTGTGCTTGAATTCAATCTTTAGGAATGGATGGACAAATATTTCAGTTCAGACAGTGTAAAAGTTATTGTTTTAATAGCTTTAATGTATAATGCATTCAAAATATCTCTATGTATATGTCATTAAAATCATTTACTTGCAGCAAAATAAAAATGTTAATAATAATACTACGACTACTACTACTACTACTAATAATAATAATCATAATAATAATAATATGTATTATTGTTATTATTATTATTATTATTATTATTATTATTGTTATTATTATTATTATAGTCCCTCAATTTAAAAATCTGATGTAAAAATGTAATCATTAGTAATGCCAATAACCAGGGAGACATTTTCTTTTAAGATATCAATTAATTTCAAAGAGAGCATTGATCTTCTTGAAAACCTGGGTTATCTCTCAGTAACTGAAAATAAACCCCAAATCAATAGGCAACCATATAAACTACAGTCCAGGCAATGGTTGGTTATTGGAAGTCTCATTTTAAATGACATAAGTTTTGTTTGCAGCTTAATTGATGATACATATGAAAAAGCAAACTTTACCTGTAAAAACGCTTTAATTTAAAAACCTAATCCAAACACACTCATTTAGTTTACACAGCAGTGATTTTCCTCGGTTTTGTTGGAGGCAACCCGAGGGAACAGCCCTCTGTGTCATCACATTCTGAATAAAATGTTAAGTAAACACAGGACATGACCTTTTCTGACAACACACATTGATTCTGTGCAAAAAGGAAGAACAGAAATGTGCAAAGTCACACAAAGAGCAGGAGACAGCGTGAAGAAGCCTGCGCTCATATGGTATGCATATTCTCTAACAAACTCCCCTGGCGGTGTTCGACCCTATATGATGACCAGCCTGAAGCGAAGGGGTGTTTATGAATTCCACGACTGCACCTGTCCTCAACACTTCACACCCCAAGACACATTACACAAGCCCTGTGCCTCAAGGCCCAGCAGGTGTAGCCTTTGGCCCCAGACAGTGAAAATCCTGCATAATTCTGCATTCGGCTCCTTCCTGTTTCCTTTCCTCTGGAACCCCTCCACCCCGCCGGTGATGAAAATGCAGGCATATTCTACCAGAGAGCCACGTCACAACTGAGCCCGAGACCACAGGGCCCCCTCTCAATGAGCGGGCAGGGACACGAGACGAGCCAACATGATTGTTTAGGTTGGATTGAAGGTTTCGGAGGCCTTGATTACAACTGTACGAACACATCATCCAAGAGACCTCAGACAGCTGAAGGTTTTCTGTGGTGTTTGAAGAGACAACACGTGATCTCTCTCAGCCGAGCACGTGTCTTTGAGCAAGAGAGAGAGAGAGAGAGAGAGAGACTGAATGAATTATTGAAATGTTCCCATCGCACACACTCCTGAAGAGCGATTATTTTAGAAACAGTAGCCTATGTATAGCTGTACTAGGAGACAGACATACGACCGAACAATCTCTGCGGATGATAAGCTGTATATTGGACGAGGGGACAGAGGACGGCCAGATTTTAATGGAGGGACGTGTTATCTTGTGGATAACGTTGAGAGGACAAGCAGGACTGTTTTTATCTGCCCTCTTCTCTCAAAATGAGATAGCGCCTTCCTCCTGTTAGGATCTGCTGAACCACAACACAGCCAAGTGTGCCAGCAGTTACAAATGATCTGCATTAAAGGTAGTCACACAACGTTACATGTGATTCTACTAATCAGATGTTCGCAGCTCGTGTCACACAAGTCACTTGAGTAAATAAATAGACTTTTATTAGACAAAGCCAGAACATGAACATCAGGTGCAAGTTACAAAAATTTAATTTCCTGTTGTAAAAATAGTCATTTTAAATGAAACGTATCATTTCAAAAAGGACAGATTAAATCAAAACCTCCAAACTCTTATGCTGCTGACTGAATAGGTATGAATCATTACATTCAATGGTCTGTATTACGCTTTATTAACACTGTTCCTTTTGACCCCTATTATCAAAAGGGGACATTAGAATGAAAGTTTGGCTCTCAAAATCTTTCTTGCACTAACAATAGATCATAGAAAACTCTATTGTTTCATATGGATGATTTCAATGTAAATTGACTGCAATGAAGTTATGTCATTGTTAAATAATAGCTCACTATAGTAATTTATTGCACACTCCGATCAGGAATTTACATATAACGGCGATGACTGACTATGGCTCTAAAGCAGAGTTCAAATACCATTCAAGCGTGGCTTTTGTATTTCATCCAGGTCCCATCATGAGAGTCAAACAAATAAGAAGAAAACTAATGAGGTCCTATTTGTATCTGCTCTCAGGGAGGCTCTGTGGAGCAGTGGTTGAGCAGACTGACTCTGACATCACAGGGGAATGCAGGAGGCAGAAGTTCAATTCCCATATAAGGCATGGCCTCCATTTTTTTTGTTTTAACCTAATTGTCCTGATTCAAATCAGGCCTAAAGATGATGGGGATGTGGTGGTTTGCACTGTGGCCTCACCCTGTCATCTCCCCGGTTCAATTCCATGCTTGGAGACCTTTCAGTGGGAAATGTACTTGTTCCCCTGTGCATGCGCAGGTATTTTCCCTCAAACCACTTGTTTTATTCCCCTGTGATACAATTTAATGTCATTATATTATTGCAAGTATTATTATTATAAGTATTATTGCAAAACTGAAGGTTTTTGATTGAATTTGGTGACTCTAAACTTGACAAGAAAGCAATTGTTTCTAAACTGAGAGTTGTGATATGACTGTAATCAAGGCCATTTTATTTACAATAAATTCAATTAAAACTGATGTTTTTAATATAAAAAGATATATTATTCTTTGCTTCAATAAAACCATTGTTAATTTATGTGTGGCAGACTCTGTAATGGGACCAGTATAACTGATCAAACTCTTCAAACTATGGTTGTCTGCTTCATACAGAAGTACTAAAAAATATGTCTCCTGTAACTTCTCAGTGTCATGTCTAAGAAATATTGTTCACGGAGCTATAGATTTGACAATGCTGTTTATATATTTATTTTCATAATGGAAAAACTGAATCTTTCATGATTTTTGAAGGTTTATACATTCTTTACAAATTGCAAATGGTTGAAACTATGTTGGATAAATATTCGTCTTTGGAAATGTGGATGGTTTATGAATGGAAATGTCAAAAAAAAAAAAAAAAAGTCCTAAGCAAGGGTCTGCATAATATCAATTCATTGTCATTAAAAAAAACACCAACTCACAGTCAGTAAATAATTGAAAGTTAGCAATATTTAAACTATAACAACAGTTATATACAATGAGGCCTGGTCCAGGTCTTTTAAGGTTTCAAGGTTCATCGCAATGACTCAGGCAATTAACTTTGATGTGTCCTTGTGTTTGTCTTTCACTCACACCAGTTTCAGACAATTAGGAAAATATTTCCCAACAATTTACACTGATAGTCATCGGCTATCTCGCTGGTCCACTCCAGGTTCATACATCACTCTCAGCCAAATCTTTCTCTTATTATCAGTGGCCTCTTCGCCACCGACCCATCGCAGACATGCACTCGGGGACTACTGACCCTGCCCCTGCGGCAGTTTGTGTAGACATAACAACGATCTGTTTGTAACTACGTTACAGCGTTTCTAAGAGCAGACAGGAGAGCGCTCCTGGGTTTTCTCTAGTAGCTGACAGACAATTTTAAAGTATTTTACTCCCCCTGGGACAGTAAGGGGCTTAGATTCCACTCAGGGCCATTTTTAGCATAGTAGGCGTATTGTTTTATTTGGCAAAACTCTTACATTGGTCGCTGCCGGTTGAGTCTCCTCTGCATGCTCACTGCTCCCCCCCTCTGATCTAAAAGCGTATATTTAGCCAGGCCATGTCATATATACATTCAATAAACTTGTCGTTTCACTTTTTCCACCCGGTGTGTACAGTACAAATACAAGGCCTATGGCCACATGCTCTGTGCTGCCTCAGCCTGGATGCCATCGAGGTGTGGCGGCCATGCTGGATCTTAACAGGGGCCCCTGTGGAGGCAGGGTGTGGTGCAGGCAGCTGGCAGACGTTTTTTTATTTTCGAGGTTTTGATCTATCTCAGCCTTCTTTGATCCTCCCTCACGTGGGGCTCACTATCATTTCTCTGAGACTCGGTGAAGTCTCACACACAAGGTTTACATGCTTTAAACTGCACAGACTTATATTTCCTTAGATCACAACCAGTAATGTGGAAGTCATTTCGAATTACATGTAATTCATGCAAATGATAGATAACATCTATAAACTGAAAAAAATCTGATTTGGGGGATTTTTCAAAGTAAATCATAGTGAATTAACAAAAGGAGTTTTACACGCATTGGATTCCGTTCTCTATGTTAATGGAGGCTTTATTTTGTGCCGCATGTTGTTGAAGTGTAAATGACCAGAAATCAATATAGTCTGACCACCGATTCATTTGTCTTAAAGACTGTGTGGCGGTCAGCAGATATGTTGCTGATGAATGTTGAGTCTCAAGCTTCAGTCAGCAGGTGATCAGCCACAAACTGGCAGAAGGGCCACGGCGTTAATCACGTCCTTTGCATGTTTGAATGCATCGACACAAACATTACAGCAATTAGACATTTACGGTAATAGGTTTATGTGCTTTCTTTCAGACACTTGGAAAAGAGGATCAATACCACTCTAAAGTCTGAGCTAAATATAAAAGCCACAATCAGCACACAGTTATCTTAGATACACATAAAGCTGAAGGGAAACTGTTTAAACTGGATTAATGAGGAAGAACTGAGGTTTTTGTGCGATTGAGGTTTCTCATGGGTAGGTGTGGAGCTTGGTCATCTGTTTTTACAGACTTGTTTTCTCAATGAATAAACCTTATTTTTAATTTACAAATATACAGTAAAAGTTATCATTGATCTATCAGTTCTTCAAATGTATCTCTGTTAGAAAATATTCTTTAAATCAGATGTTTTCATTACATAGGGCACCAGAGTGCTTAAAGAGAGGTAGAGCAACAGTGGGTTCAGGGGGATTCCTTTGCCCGGTGTTTTGTTCTTTTGAAGTTTTCAGAAGAAATTAGTCGATTTTTTTGAATGTATTGCAATTCAATACTACCGGTGAGTTAGAAATGTTAAATAAGTTTTAAGGCAAAACCAAAGGCTGATTATAACAGCCTCAACAGTCATATACTGTAAAAACTAAACCAGATGTTTCAAATAAGTTAGGATCTATTATGCAGCAGTCTATTATTATGAAAAACATTTGGATGTGAAACATTGAGCGAGATAGTGAAACAAAGCAAGGTGGACTCATCCTCCCACGCTGGAAAACTCCTGTTTTAAATCATAAAATTTTGTTTTCTTGTAGAGTTTCCTTCTACAGAATAGATTGAGACTATTGAATAATGGTTATGCTCTCTTTTTCTAAGATGTTATGATGCTGATATCTAGATTCAGATAAACTACAGCAATCTGAGATGTACTATAGCTCATCGAAAGTTATTACAAGTACACAGAGTCAGAGGTCTTTCAAATGACTTGCTTGGAGAAAAAGAAACAAATTTATCCTTCACATATTTCATGTGACAGGCACCCCCATACTAAGTCTGCCCATGAAAAACCTAAGAGAAAAAATTAACTGTGACTAGGTTTTGCCTGTTTGGCCTAAAACTTTGTAATAAAAAAAAATAAAAAATCACACAGCAGTGGAAAATGTTCTTTTCCCTCAGTGTCTAACAAAGCCTGTCTGTTCCTCTCTGGTGAACACGTAGCTGCCCTGCGCAGGTTTGGTCACAGTAAAAATGACTGTTCACATTCAGTACATGAAAATTTCTTTTTTCCACTTGATGTAAAGAAAACCTGCTGTGCACCCTTGAGTTGAGCTTTTGTGGTGTATAATTAGACCACTTTCAACATGGGTGGTGCCGCAGTGGAAAACGGTCGCACCTGCATGTTCAGTGTCTGCACAGAGCTTCAAAGAGACATACATTCACTAGTCATCCGAGCAGATATATCATCCATGATTGCTTTTTTAATACCACCCAATTGCCCCACATCATAAAGATGCATTGGTGGGGGAGGGGGGGGGGGGGAACCTGCACTCACATTAGCAGGCTCTAATGCATTTTATGCTTATTGATCTCCTAGCAGAGGCTTTTCAGATGTCACATATCTTATAGCCATCAAGGGCCACTAAAAATGCCCGTGCAAAGAAATAAACACAGATAAACATCCCCCTCCGTTTTCAGATAAATATTGAGAAGATAATCCTTTGACTGTGCTTGTTCAGTACCATAATCTGATAAATACGCTTGTTGTCCACAGGGTTTCACAGCAAATTTCAAATGTCCGGATGAATCAATGAATGATCTATAAAGGTTTGAACCAACGACTGAGTTTAAAGGCACAGAAATTCTTCTTTGCAGTCATATTGCTTTAAGTCTCAGTGACGCATAATAATAATGTTTTAAAAAAGCTCTCCTTCATCAGCACTGTGCATGTGGATGACCCTTAAGCAAACGTATAATCTAGATTTTTAAACACTCTATTGTCAGATCTGAAAGGTCATCGGTTGATTGATCAGGTCAGGCAGGACAAGAGGATTGGCCTCTGGTCAGGCCGAGGTTATGACAGCTGTTATCTTGTCAGAGGACATTTGATTGTGACAGAGAAAAGATTTGGGTCAGAGGTATTGATGATATGATTATAAAGTATACTCTGTGTCACAAGCGGATTTCTGACCGGAAGCTAACATGTAAAGAGATGTTGACTTTATTCTGACTGCAGGGAAATCACTTTTGGACGTGAGATAACTCAACATGAACATATATATTTTATTTTTTTTAAATGAGGAAATGATCACAGACCCACATGAAAATGGTAACTTATTTTACAGCCATTCTTGATTAAAATGTCAACTGTAATGGTTGTGGGTGGACTCCCCTGTGTTTTATGGCTGCTTTATAAATGAAGTAAATGTATTTACAATTTTGATCACTTGGCATTCATCACACCTGCTGACCTGCTATTGGTCTGTTGCATCATATGATTATATGTTACACACATAAAAGAAAAGCACATAAATGAATAGCTTTGAAACTCTGAAACCTTTCACTGTTATGATTTGCCATCATAATTCTCTTAATGTTATTCATTATTCCAATTCATATTATAACTCTTTTCTGTGACTATACTTTCACATCATAGCAAGAAGGTTCCAGATTTTAGTCTGGGCTGGACCTTTCGGTGTTGAATTTGCATCTACTTCCCTGTCTATGTGTGGGTTTTATCTGGTTTCCTTACAGACTCCAAAAACAAGCACTTGAGGATGATTGCTGACTCGAAATTGTCAACACACTTGAATGTGTGTGTGTGTGTGTGTGTGTGTGTGTGTGTGTGTGTGTGTGTGTGTGTGTGTGTGTGTGTGTGTGTGTGTGTGTGTGTGTGTGTGTGTGTGTGTGTGTGTGTGTGTGTGTGTGTGTTTGCTCCGTGACGGACTGGCGACCTATTCCTGGTGTAGTTTGCCTTTGCATCGTTGATAAAACTGTATAGAAGATGGATTGGTGGATGGATCATGAATGTATGGATTACGTAGTTAAAATAGAAACCAATGCGAACAGTGAATTTAAACATCTGGAATAAAATATGAGATCATTTAAAATGTATATTTTTTTAGTTTGATGGTGTGAATCTATATGATTTTGTTACAGTGGATGTACTCAGAAGACAAAGTGTCGCGAATGAAAGCCTCACTTTGCACTTCAGGGCTTAACAATTTGACTGTGCAAATGTTGGTGATAAAATTCATTCAAGTGACTGGAATGTTCTAGAAAATACAATTGAAGCACATGTCAGTAAGCAAATAAATACATGTATTTGATTTCATCCCTGACTGCACATTTCTGCTCGCCCTCTCTGATTCCTGATACATTTTCATGTAAGCTGCTTGGCCGTTGAAAACACAGCTTTAAATGTAGATATGCTTGATTGATTCAATAATAACACGTTTTTAATCAAGCATCAAGATGCGTCTTGGGTTTTGTGCAGTGCACAAAGCTGCATAATTGATCTGTGCTGTGCGCAGCAATATTACAGGATGGGTTTAACTGCCCCGAGAAATGTGCCTGTGAAACTAAGCATGCATCTCTGTGTTTGGCATGAAAAACATGCATCACAAGTTGCTGAGCCAGTGTGTTGACATCAGTTGGTGTTGCTCGGCCAATAAAATGACAGGCATTCTTCAAGGAAAGACACTGAAATCCAGTACGTGGTGCTTAGTTGCCATTTGCCATTCCTGTAATTCCTTTTACCGTGCCTGACTGTTGTGGGTTTCCCCCCTCCACATGGCATGGCACAGCTTTCTCACCAACTGCCAGCAACTCTCTGAAGATGAAGACACATTTGGCCGTTCACCAGCTGTTTCTGGAGAAAAAAAAAGGGAAAAAAATGTTGGTCTTGTCTGGCAGCTCTTGGTATTTTGGCACACGCCCATGCAGCTGAGGGTGGACACTGAAATGGGATTCCCATGCAAGGTGAGGCCTGGGTGTGACGGCTGAGAGCATCTTTGTGGGTGATGATACATGTTCTCCAGTCTGCATCCAAGTGTTTCTCCTCACTCTCACAGTCACTCCTCTTTCATTCTGCGAAGGTCATCGTATCAATAACCCACAAGTGCAGCGTGGTTAATCCCTTTTGGATTAGAGCCACGGTCTCTTATGAGGCTGAATATTTCAATCAGCGCCATGCGACAGATGACAGGCTGAAAGACATCTTCCAATTGCACCACAGACCATGAACCCTATCGAGAAAACAATACTGAGGATGTACTGCCATTTCTTAATACATTGTTACACTTGAGATCTGCAGCTCTGTGTGACAGCCTTCATGCTACTTGCTGGGCATCCTCCCAGAAATCACAGCATAACTCATTTATGTGTCACTTCCGCTTCTAAAAGTGACCACATCATTGGTCTTTATATTCTCCTTCCATTAAATGACTACTGTTCAGTTAAGGGTGCAACTGAGGACAAAGAAAACACTGTGGCTGGTGACTCCTGCTGGTAGACTGCAGCCAATGCAATCACTGGCACGTGTTTCCCAGCAAAACATCAACAAAGGGCACAATTGATCAATTACTGTAGAGTATGGGTTTGCAGTTTATATTAATCAAAAACAGCTGACGGCTGTAAATTCAATTTTATATAGTGTTAAAACAAAGCTCCCTTTGTTTCAACTCTGCATACGGCCAAAAGAAAGACCACAGCTCCCCCCTAAGTCAGTTGCATATCATTACAGGCTGATATTCTTAGGGAAGTCAGCTTGTCAGATTAGTAACACCAGTGGTACCAAAAAAACATCCGGCCCGTGGGTCAAAACCGGCCCATGAGAGGGTTCAGTTCGGCAGGTGGGATGACCTGGCAAAGCAGCATTATCACTAAAAGTCACGCTGTCAGGGTGGAGTTAGGAAAACATGCTTCCCGAAGGTTGCAAAAAGTGTAATCAAATTGAGCTTCAGCTGGTTTTGAACTAAAATGATCTTGACACCATTGGACAACACATCCGTCCATCCATCCATCTTCAGGAGGCTGGATCTTATGGAACCTGAATAGAGTTGAAAGCAGGGTACACATTGGATGAGTTGCCAGACACACAAAATCACACTCACATCCACAACTATTCACAATTAAAAGCCAGCAAGTAACTTAAAATACATGTATTTGGAAGGAAATCACGATATCCAGAGAAAATGTATGTACAGAGAGGGCATACTAAATTCACACAAAGCCACCAAGCACATACTCAAACAGCTCAAAGTGTGAGGAGTGAGTGCTAACACATGTGTACACCACTCCAATACCCCAGAGGTTTCGAAATAGAATAGACACTGCTGCCACTTCCCACAGCTCTCAGAGGAACAAAAATACACAATGTCACATACTGCTCTTATTTACAATGCAACATAAACATATACTTGAGGGATTTCTTTATGGCCTTTTATATAATAAATATAGGAGCAGTTTTCAACATGGGTATTAACAGCTTTACAAACAGAATCAGGGAACTGGAGCAGCTCAAAACCAGTCATGTTTATTTCCTGGTATTTCGGCCCTGCTCACTCCTGCATGTTCTTGATCCAACTGGTCCAACACACCTCAGTCTGATGAATCATCACGCTGTGAAGAAAGCCTGATAACAAGCATTACATTTG